>NC_140993.1:277630958-277769173 GCF_052327205.1 Somniosus microcephalus
TCTCGCTCCATAACGTAAACGGAACGTCTCCCTTTTTTTCCTTCAAGCCACCGTGACAACAAGCCGCACAGTCGGGCTCAGGCCTCCTGACAGGACAGTCCTCAGGCCGAGCTGGGCCGCCCTGCTCTCCCCGCCCGCTGTGGTGAAGCGGGGCTGCTCCCTCAGCCCGGCCCGGCCCCACCGCCCGTGCTGCGGCCGGGAGTGGAGACAGTTCCCGAGGGGAAGGCGGCGGACTCACCTCGAAGCGGCCCCTGGTAATCCCATTCATGGCGCTCTCTCCCGGTGCCGGTCTCTCTCTCCCGGGCTCACGGTGCCGGTCTCTCTCTCTCTCTCTGTCTGTCTCTCGACTGACGATCCAACATGGACGCTTCAACCGTCGCCTGACGTCACACCGTCAAACACCAACACAACAGACCCCGCTGATTAAGGGCTTTCACCTTCACCCCGGAGGGAAAATTAAATACCTCTCCCGGTGAGGGGGCGGGGGGCTCGACACCTTGAAAGGCTTTTTATAAAGTTTATAAGCCGATGTTGCGACGCGCCCCGAGCGCCTGACGTCATTTCCCCGGGAACACAGCGCGTGGGGTTTGTTTTGGTTTGATCAGTCTGTCTGTGTGTCTGTCTCAGTCTGTGGGTGTGTCTGCCTGTGTCTCTATCTGTCTGTGTTTGTGTCTGTCTCTGTGTGTGTGTGTCTGTCTGTCTCTATCTGTCTGTCATAAGAACATTGTGGTGGAGCCACCAAAGGGCTCAGAGCGGTTGTACATAATTCCTTTAACAGCAATGTAGTTACTGTCTGTGCCTGTACCTTTAATTACACTGTTTGACTGTACAATGTCTAGTTACCTTTGCAGCGCGGTTTCAACATGATTACGTCATGCCGTTAGTCAAGTGATGCCCCAATGGCAGGAAGAACGTGATGACGTCATGACATCAGTCTTCTGACCAGGGGATCAGTCCTCGTGGAGCCCTCAAGGAGAGCGGACCTGTAGTTGATGTATTCCAGCAGTTTCTAGTTAAAACCTGTTTTCCATTAAAGTTCATTGTTTTAATTGCCTGAGTCGAACTCAGTTTTTTCGATAGGAACCTCCGTTCCTACATTGGTGACCCCGAATTCTACGAACAATTTTCGTGGAAGATTCATCATGGACACGAACGCCGTCACGCTGAAACTGCCACAGTTCTGGGAGCAACAACCGGACGCCTGTTTATCCAGGCTGAAGCCCAGTTCGCCATCAGGAACATCGTCGTGGATCAGACACATTATTACGTGGTCTCCGCCCTCGACAGCGCAACTGCCTCACGGATCATCAGCCTCCTCGGTAGTCCTCCTACTGACAGCAAGTATGATGTGATTAAGGCGCGGTTGCTTCAGGTTTTCGGGCTCTCAAAGTCGGAGCGTGCTCGCCGGCTCATCACGCTGCCTGGCCTCGGGGACTCCAAACCGTCCGAGCTCATGAGTCAAATGCTCACGCTCTTGGATGCCGAACCGGAATGCTTCCTCTTCCGGGAGCTTTTCCTCTATCAAATGCCTGAACAGGTTCAGGCTGCCCTAGCCAGATCCGACATTACAGACTGCGCCGAGCTTGCTGCCGAAGCCGATAAGATTTTCACGGTAACCCAGCAGTGCTGCGCGGCCACGAGGCGCCCATCCCCCACAGACGCGGTTCCAGCTCCTCCTACAGCGGGCTAGTGCTCCTACCACACCCGTTTTGGCGCGAAAGCACGATGCTGCCGTTCCCCCTGCAGTTTTTCGCCTGCTGCGGCGACCCTGGCGAAGGAGGACCGGGTCTAACGGGCGCTCCGCGGTGGCGATGGCCATCGGATCTACGGGGAAACTCCTTTATATCACTGATTCCCTATCGGGCTGACATTTTCTTTGTGACACCGGGATGCAGTGTAGCATTCTAACCTGCGTCGAAGCTCAACATGCAGACTGGGAACCTTGGTTTCTCCCTCGTAGCGGCTAATGGCGCAGCAATTTGAACTTTCCGAAAGCGGCGGGTCGAAGTCTGTTTCGGCGGTCAGCGCTTCTTTTCGGAATTCGTCACGGCCACAGTCTCACAGGCCATCCTAGGGGCGGATTTTCTGTGTGCCAACAGCCTCCTCGTTGATGTCCAGCACCGACGGCTGATCAACGCGGCCACCTTCCACTCGATTCCGTGCTACCACGGTACCTCCGTGTTGCGCTCTCTTGCCTGCACTTTCCCTCCTCCGGATGACTTCACTCGGCTCCTCGGGGAGTTTCCGGAGCTGACAAGGCCCACTTTCTCCTCTTCGGCAATGAAGCATGGTGTTGAACATCATATCACCACTACTGGCTCCCCCGGTTTATGCGCGGGCTAGAAGGCTTGAACCCGGCAAGCTCGCGGCTGCGAAAGCGGAGTTCGACACGATGGAGCGGCTCGGGATCATTCGGCGATCCAATAGTCCTGGTCCCTCGCCTCTCCACATTGTGCCGAAACCGGGCGACGGCTGGCGGCCATGCGGTGACTACCGACGCCTGAATGACGCCACCACTCCGGATCGGTACCCGATTCCGCATATCCAGGATTTCTCGGCCCATTTGGCGGGAAATTCTATCTTCTCTAAAGTCGACCTCGTTCGTGGATATCACCAGGTTCCCGTGCACCCGCAAGACGTCCCGAAAACCGCAGTCATCACCCCTTTTGGCCTCTTTGAGTTCCTGCGGATGCCGTTTGGCTTAAAGAACGCAGCACAGGCGTTCCAGCGTTTAATGGACTCCGTTCTTCGAGACCTACGCTTCATCTTCGTCTACCTTGACGACATTCTCATCGCCAGTGCCAGCAAGGAGGAGCACATCTCCCATTTGCGTTCCCTCTTTACGAGCCTCAGCCAGCACTGTTTAATCATCAACCCGGCCAAGTGCCAGTTCGGCCTGCAGCAGATGGATTTCTTGGGATGCCGCATAACATCGGACGCCGCCGTCCCCTTAATGACGAAGGTGGAAGCGGTTACCTCTTTCCCGCGGCCGCCGACAGTCAAGGCCTTGCAGGAGTTCCTGGGGATGGTCAACTTCTACAACCGTTTTGTCCCTAAGGCGGCTCAGCTTATGCAACCCTTGTTCAGGGCCCTCAAGGGCAAGTCCGGTAAGGATCCAATCAGCTGGACAGCCGAGATGGTCCAGGCGTTCGGCAACACCGAGAGCGCTTTGGCCAACGCAACCATGCTGGCGCACCCACTTCCAGGTGCCACCATCGCCCTTACCACCGACACGTCAGACTACGCCATCGGTGCAGTGCAAGAACAGTGGGTCAACGGCATGTGGCAACCGCTGGCGTTTTTCAGCCGTCAACTACGGAAAAATGAAAAAAAATACAGCACCTTCAATCAGGAGCTACTGGCCCTTTTCCTCGCCATTCGCCATTTTCGGTTCTTATTGGAAGGGTGTCCATTCACGGCTTTTGTCGACCACAAACCTCTTACGTTCGCCATGGCCAAGACCGCCGAACCGTTGTCCGCTCGTCAACAATGTCACTTGACGTTCATTTCCGAATTTACCACGGACATTCAACATGTGTCTGGTAAGGACAACCTGGTGGCGGATTGCCTCTCCCGTGCGACGGTCCACACGGTGCACCTGGGGATTGACTATGCCCTCATGGCTGCAGATCAGGCCTCGGACGCTGAGGTCCAATCATATAGAACCGTTCCCTCTAGCTTCCAGGTGACCGACGTCACTTTCCAGGCTGCAGGCGCCACGCTCCTTTGCGACGTCTCCATGGGCTTTCCACGACCTATCGTGCCAGTCGCATGGCGCCGGAAGGTGTTTGATGCCATACACGGGTTGTCGCACCCTGGGATGAAGGCTTCACAACGGCTTATGTCGGCGAAGTTCGTCTGGAAAGGTATGCACCTCGATGTCCATGACTGGGCTAATACCTGCGTCGTCTGCCAGAAGGCCAAAGTCCAGCGTCATGTCAAGGCTCCAGTGGCTGCGTTCGCTGTTCCGGAGCGTCGTTTCGACCACGTGCATGTGGACCTTGTGGGGCCGCTTCCGCCTTCTCAGGGTTATACTCATCTCCTCACCATAGTGGACCGCACCACTAGGTGGCCATAGGCAATTCCTTTGGTTTCCACCACTTCGGCAGACGTCGCTAGAGCTTTCATCTCCTGCTGGGTTGCCCGTTTCGGGGTACCGGTGGACATCTCTTCTGACCACGGGCCACAATTTTCCTCGGAGCTTTGGAACGCTGTAGCTCAGGGGCTCGGCACCAAACTTCATCGCACCACCACCTATCATCCACAGGCGAACGGCCTTTGCGAGCGATTCCACAGCTCGCTTAAAGCCTCTCTTCGGGCCAGTCTTCAAGGTGCAGGATGGGTGGACAGACTTCCATGGGTCCTTTTGGGTCTTCGTACGGCGCCCAAAGACCTGCAATCGTCCTCAGCTGAACTCGTCTATGGCCAGCCGCTCCGAGTACCAGGAGATTTCCTCCCTTCTCCCACAGAGCCATGGTCCGCCTCCCAGCAACTCATTAGCCACAAGGAAGCGGCCAGATGCTTCGCTCCGGTGCCTACATCAAATCACGGTTTGCAGAACTCCCACGTGCCACCGGGACTGAAGAATGCGGAGTATGTATTCATCCGCCACGACGCTCACCGGGATCCGCTCAAGCCCCCTTACACTGGTCCTTTCCGCATCATTGAACCAGGCGACAAATCCTTTTCGGTCGACGTCGGAGGAAAGCCGGATCACATCTCGGTGGACCGATTGAAGCCAGCTCACCTGGACCTGGACCACCGTGTCGTAGTCGCTCAACCACCCAAACGTGGCCGACCGCCCGCAGCCGCCGCACCAGATCAACCAAAGCCGCCCACCAACTCGACAGCGCTCGCCGTGCCTGCTCAACCACAACCGACTGCCAACTCGACCACCGGTCATCAACTTCCTCTACCAGGGTATCGAAGTCGATCGGACAGATTTGTCAGACCTCCTCCTCGTCTTACTTTTTCTGTTAAAGACAATTCTGGGGGGGCGCATGTGACGGAGCCACCAAAGGACTCAGAGCGGTTGTATATAATTCCTTTTAACAGCAATGTAGTTACTGCCTGTGCCTTTACCTTTAATTACACTGTTTGACTGTACAATGTCTAGTTACCGTTACAGCGCAGTTTCAACGTGATGACGTCAGTCTTCTGACCAGGGGATCAGTCCTCGTGGAGCCCTCAAGGAGAGCAGACCTGTAGTTGATGTATTCCAGCAGTTTCTAGTTAAAACCTGTTTTGTTCCATTAAAGTTCATTGTTTTAATTGCCCGAGTCGAACTCCATCTTTTCGATAGGAACCTCTGTTCCTACAACATAAGAAATAGGAGCAGGAGTAGGCCATTCGGCCCTTCGAGCCTGCTCTGCCATTCAATGAGATCATGGCTGATCATCTACCTCAACTCCATTCGCCGGCCCTATCGCCATATCCCTTGATGCCCTTACTAGTCAGAAATCTATCAACTTCTGTTTTGAATATACCCAATGACTGAGCCTCCACAGCCCTCTGGGGTAGAGAATTCTAAAGATTCACCACCCTCTGAGTGAAGAAATTTCTTCTCATCTCAGTCCTGAATGGCCTACCCTTTATCTTGAGGCTGTGGCCCCTGGTTCTATACTCCCCAGCCAAGGAAAACATTCTCCCAGCATCCACCCTATCAAGCCCTGTAATAATTTTGTATGCTTCAATGAGATCCCCTCTCATTCTTCTGAATTCAAGAGAATACAGGCATAGTTTACGCAATCTCTTCTCATACAACAGTCCCGCCATCCCAGGAATCAATCTCGTGAACCTTCATTGCACTCCCTCTATGGCAAGTAAAATTCTTCCTTAGGTAAGGAGACCAAAATTGTACACAGTACTCCAGGTGTGGTGTCACCAAGGCCCTATATAATTGGAGTAAGACTTCTTTACTCCTGTACTCAAATCATCTTGTAATGAAGGCCAGCATACCATTTGCCTTCCTAATGGCTTGCTGCACCTGCACATTCACTTTCAGTGACTCATGTACAAGGACACCCAGGTCCCTTTGAGCATCTGCATTCCCCAATCTTTCACCATTTAGGAAATACTCTGCCTTTCTGTTTTCTCTACCAAAGTGGATAACTTCACATTTATCCACATTATATTCCATCTGCCAAGTTCTCGCCCACTCACTGAGCCTGTCGAGATCCCCTTGAAGCCTCTTCACATCCTCTTCGCAACTGACACTGCCACCTAGCCTTGTGTCATCAGCAACTTTGGAAATGTTACAGTCAGTCACCTCATCCAAATCATTGATATAGATTGTGAATAGCTGGGGCCCAAGCACCGATCCTTGCGGTACCCCACTAGTCACAGCCTGCCATCCTGAAAAAGACCTGTTTATCCCTACTCTTTGTTTTCTGTCTGTTAACCAATTCTCAATCCATGCTAGTATATTACCCCCAATTCCATGTGCCCTAATTTTGTTCACCAACCTCTTGTGTGGGACCTTATCGAAGGCCTTCTGAAAATCCAAATACACCACATCTACCGGTTCCTCTTTGTCTACTCCACTAGTTACATTCTCAAATAACTCCAATAGGTTTGTCAAACAGGATTTCCCTTTCATAAATTCATGTTGACTCTGCCCAATCTTACTATTAGTTTCTAAGTGCCCAGTTATTGCATCCTTTATAATAGATTCCAGCATTTTCCCAACTACTGATGTGAGGCTAACAGGTCTGTAGTTCCCTGTTTTCTCTCTCCCTCCTTTCTTAAATAGCGGGGTTACATTTGCTATCCTCCAATCTACAGGAACAGTTCCAGAATCTATAGAACTTTGGAAGATGACAACCAATGCGTCCACTATACCAGTGGCCACCTTTTTCAAAACCCTAGGATGTAGGTCATCTGGTCCTTGGGATTTATTGACTTTTAGTCCCATTAATTTGTCTGTGTCTGTATGTGTGTGTCTGTCTGGACACCGCTGCCTGGTGGAGTGATTACATGTCATAGAGTCATAACGGCACAGAAGGAGGCCATTCGGCCCATCGATTCCGTGCCAGCTCTCTGTAGAGCAATCCAGTCAGTCCCATTCCCCCGCTCTATCCCCGTAGCCCTGCAAGTTTATTTCCCTCAAGTGCCTATCCAGTCTCCCCTTGAAAACATTGAGTGTCTCTGCTTCCACCACTTCCGTCGGCAGCAAGTTCCAGGTCATTACCACTCGCTGCGTAAAAAAGTTTTTCCTCACATTCCCCCTGTAGCTCTTGCCCAAAACCTTAAATCTGTGTCCCCTAGTCCTTGTACCATCAACTAGTGGGAACAGCATTTCCCTGTCTAGCCTATCCAAACCCGTCATAATCTTGTACACCTCTATCAAATCACCCCTCAACCTCCTTTGCTCTAATGAAAACAAATCCAGCTTCTCCAACCTGTCTTTGTAGCTAAGATCCCCCCTGTGTAGAAAAGCAAACTATCGCGGATGCTGGAAATCTGAAATAAAAACAGAAAACACTGGAAATACTCAGCAGGTCAGGCAGCATCTGTGGAGAGAGATACAGAGTTAACATTTCAGGTCGATGTCCCCTTTGTCAGAACTAGAAAAAGTTGGAGATGTAACAGGTTTTTATGCAAGTGTAGAGGCAGGGAAAGGGGGGAGGGGAGGGAAGAACAAAAGGGAAGGCCTGTGATAGGATGGAAGGCAGGAGAGATTAAAAGACAAAAGGGATGATGGTGCAAGGCAAAAGGAGACGGTAATGGAACAAGTTAAGGAACAAAAGATGGCTCAAGATGAGGTGTAAATGGCAGTGGCAGAATCATCGACAGCTGCTAATTATATGTGTCCCTGGAGTTTCCCCCGGCCTTGTTTAAAATTCAACAGGAAAAAAATGAAACGTGCGTCTCTCTTTCCCGTGTATCTACTTGTATCCTTTCTCTAAATGATCCTTTCTCTTGACTTTCCATTTGCCTTCCAATTCTTTCTGATTTTCTCTTTCTCAAAGTCAAAGAAGAAAAAAGTTATTTATCTCTCCGAGTCACTCCTTCCCTTTGTTTTTACTTGCTGCTGTATATATATATATATAGATAGATTATACACGTTGGCTCTCAGCTTCCAGGCACATTGGAGATTCCTACCCTCAGATTCTTAATAGATTCCATGCTAAACATGTTCAGCCACTGTGGCTCAACAATCAACAAAGCAAATTGAACCGGAACTTTATAACCAAAACAGTGCAGTACATGTCAGAGGATGCCATACTTAAAACAATACAGCGCACTAACCAGACTGCACGTTGAGTGCTTTGTATAGTTCTGTTTATATATGAAGATAAAAGGAAGACATCTCCGCACTGGAGGCAGTGCAGCGATGAGCAATGAGCATAGTCCCGAGCATCACAGAACTCAGTTATGAGAAAAAGCTGGCGATCTTGGGATTTTCAGCCTTGAAAGCAAGCAACTCAGAGGCATGCAGTGTTCAAATAATAAGTTCAAATATCACCATCACTTAACACTGTAAGCTATTCTGATATCCCTATAGAGCATTCAGAATTCACATGTACATATGCATAACATGCCACAATTATCAGCATCAATTATATTGATTGTACAGCACAGAAACAGGCTATTTGGCCCCACTGGTCTGTGCCGGTGTTTATGCACCACACAAGCCTCCTCCTACTCCTCTTCATCTCACTCTATCAGCATAAATGTAAGAAGTCACACAACACCAGGTTATAGTCCAACAGTTTTATTTGAAATCACAAGCTTTCGGAGCGCTGCTCCTTCGTCAGGTGAAGTCGAGAGATGCATATAGACACAGATTATATAATCAGAGAATAATGCCAGATGATTACAGGTAATCTTTCTAACTGCCATTTATCACACCTCGGCAGAGAGATAATCACAGCAATCAAAGGTGTGAATGGTGTCCAAACAGGTCAGTCAGGAAAACATTACATCAAAGAACAATGAGGTGGGGTCACAAGGGGTCAAATGTTGCAGATGCTGGGGTCTGTATGAAAAACAAAAAAACCAACAAAAAACATTTTCTTTGCTGGAAATTACAGCAGGTCCGGCCGCATCTGTGTAGAGAGAACAAGCCAACGACGACTCGAGTCTGGATGACCCTACGTCAGGTGGGGTTACATGTAAGCGTGACATGAACCCAAGATCCCGGTTGAGGCCATCCTCATGAGTGCGGAACTTGGCTATCAGTTTCTGCTCTACAATTTTGCGTTGTCGTGTGTCTCGAAGGCCGCCTTGGACTATAATTTGGTGTTGTGTGACTTCTTACATTTGTCCACCCCAGTCCAACACCGGCATCTCCACACCATGGCTTCTGTCAGCATAACCTTTTATTCCTTTCTCCCTCATGTGTTTATCTAACTTTCCCTTAAATGCATCGATGCTCTTCGCCTCAACTGCTCCATGTGGTCGTGAGTTCCGTATTCTAATGACTCTCTGGATAAAAAAGTTCCTCCTGAATTCCCTATTGGATTTATTAGTGACTATCTTATATTTGTGGCCCCTAGATTTTGACTACCCACATATGGAAATGTTTTTTCTACATCTACCCTATCAAACTCTTTCATAATCTTAAAGACCTCTATCAGGTCACCCTTCAGTCTTCTCTTTTCTAGAGAAAGAAGCCCCAGCCTGTTCACTCTTTCCTGATGGGTACCCACTTGGTTCTGGTATTTTCCTTGTAACAAATGTTTTGCACTAGTGCCTCTATACTGTATCCTTTTTCTAATATGGAGATCAGAACTGTGGTCTAACCAATGTTCTATATAAATTTAACATAACGTCTCTGCTTTTCAATTCTATCCCTCTATAAATGAAACCCCAGTGCTTTGTTTGTTTTTTTTCTTATTAACCTGTATCGCTACTTTTAATGATTTGTGTATCTGTAGCCCGAGATCCCTTTGCTCCTCTAGCCCATTTAGACTCTTATTTTCCAAGGAGTGTGGGGCCTCCTTATTCTTCCTACAAAAATCCACCACCTCACACATCTATATTGAAATCTATTTGCCAATTACATGCCCATTCTGCAAGTTTATTAATGTCTTCTTGTAATTTGTCGCAGTCTTAGTCAGTATTGAATATAGCTCCGAAATTTGTTTTTGTCCCCAAATTTTGCAATTGTACTTCTGATTTTCAAGTCCAAATCGTTTATGTAAATGGTGAACAACACTGATCCCAGCACCAATCCGTGTGAAACATCACTTCCCAGCCTTTGCCAGTCTGAGTTGCTACCCTTAATCCCTACTCACTGATTACAGTTTTGTAGCCAGCTTGCTATCCGTTCTTCTACTTGTCCGCTGACTCCACACGCTCTGACCTTAGTCATGAATCTTACTATTTAAGAACATAAGAAATAGGAGCTGGAGTAGGCCACTTGGCCCTTCGAGCCTGCTCCACCATTCAATAAGATCATGGCTCATCTTCAACCTCAACTCCACTTTCCTGCACTATCCCCATATCCCCTGATTCCCTTATATTCAAAAATCTATCGATCTCTGTCTTGAATATGCTCAACGAGAGCCTCCACAGCCCTCTGGGGTAAAGAATTCCAAAGATTCACCACCCTCTGAGTGAAGAAATTTCTCCTCGTCTCAGTCCTAAATGGCCAACCCCTTATTCTGAGACTGTGACCCCTGGCTCTAGACTCCCCAGCCAGGGGAAACATCCTCCCTGCATCTACCCTGTCAAACCCTGTAAGAATTTTGTATATTTCAATGAGATCACCTCATTCTTCTAAACTCTAAAGAATATAGGCCTAGTCTACTCAATCTCTCCTCATAGGACAATCCCCCCATCCAAGGAACCAGTCTGGTGAACCTTCATTGCACTCCCTCTATGGCAAGTATATCCTTCCTTAAGTAAGGAGACCAAAACTGTACACAATACTCCAGGTGTGGTCTCACCAGGGTCCTATATAATTGCTGGAAACTATAGGCCTGTTAGCCTAACATCTGTGGTTGGTAAAATGTTAGAGTCCATTATTAAGGAGACAGTAACGGGACATTTGCATAAACATAATTTAATAGGACAAACTCAGCATGGTTTCATGAAGGGGGAGTCATGTTTGACAAATTTGCTTGAGTTCTTTGAGGAAGTAATATACAGGGTGGATAAAGGAGAACCAGTGGACGTAGTGTATTTAGACTTCCAAAAGGCATTTGACAAGGTGCCACACAAAAGGTTATTGCTCAAGATAAAAAATCACGGGATTGGGGGTAATATTCTGGCGTGGGTGGAGGATTGGCTCTCTAACAGAAAGCAGAGAGTTGGGATAAATGGTTCATTCTCAGACTGGCAATCAGTAACTAGTGGTGTTCCGCAGGGGTCAGTGCTGGGTCCCCAACTCTTTACAATCTATATTAACGATTTGGAGGAGGGGACCGAGTGTAACATATCAAAGTTTGCAGATGATACAAAGATGGGAGGGAAAGTAGTGAGTGAGGAGGACATAAAAAACCTGCAAAGGGACATAGACAGGCTAAGTAAGTGGGCAGAGATTTGGCAAATGGAAAACAATACTGGAAAGTGTGAGGTTATGCACTTTGGCAGGAAAAATCATAGAGCAAGTTATTATCTTAATGGCAAGAAACTGGAAAGTACTGTAGTACAAAGGGATCTGGGGGTCCTGGTGCACGAAACTCAAAAAGTTAGTATGCAGGTGCAGCAAGTGATCAAGAAGGCCAATGGAATGTTGGCTTTCATTGCTAGGGGGATAGAATATAAAAACAGGGAGGTATTGCTGCAGTTGTACAAGGTATTGGTGAGACCGCACCTGGAATACTGCATACAGTTTTGGTGTCCATACTTAAGAAAAGACACACTTGCTCTCGAGTCAGTACAAAGAAGGTTCACTCGGTTAATCCTGGGGATGAGGGGGTGGTCATATGAGGAGAGGTTGAGTAGATTGGGACTCTGCTCATTGGAGTTCAGAAGAATGAGAGGCGATCTTATTGAAACATATAAGATTGTGAAGGGGCTTGATCGGGTGGATGGGGTGAGGATGTTCCCAATGATGGGTGAAACTAGAACTAGGGGGCATAATCTTAGAATAAGGGGCTGCTCTTTCAAAACTGAGATGAGGAGAAACTTCTTCACTTAGAGGGTGGTAGGTTTGTGGAATTTGCTGCCCCAGAAAGCTGTGGAAGCTACATCATTAAATAAATTTAAAACAGAAATAGATAGTTTCCTAGAAGTAAAGGGAATTAAGGGTTACGGGGAGCGGGCAGGAAATTGGACATGAGTCTAGGTTCAGAATGGTCATGGCCCTGTGGGTAGTGGAGCGGGCCCAGGGGCCGTGTAGCCTGGTTCTGCTCCTACTTCTTGTGTTCTAATTCGGTGTTAGATTTCAGGAGATGGTTTTATTCCTGTTCCTGGCTGGGGTGGAGATCGCCTTTACAGAAGGTAAGTACTGTAGAAAATATAGGGACAGAGTGATCTCCTGGACGAGTTTCGATCGCCTAGATGGGTCGGAGAGGAATTTTCCAGATTTTTTCTCCCAAATTGGCCATTGGGTTTTTTATCTGGTTTTTCGCCTCTCCCGGGAGATCACATGGGTCGGGTGGGATGGAGAGTGATAGAAGATTTGAGGTTAGGATCAGATCAGCCATGATCTTATTGAATGGTGGAGCAGGCTCGAGGGGCCGATTGGCCTACACCTGCTCCTATTTCTTATGTTCTTATGTACTCTTATACTCAAATCCCTCTTGTAATAAAGGCCAACATACCATTTGCTTTCCTAATTGCTTGCTGTACCTGCATGTTGACTTTCAGTGATTCGTGTACAAGGACACCCAGGTCCTTCTGAACACCAACATTTCCCAATCTCTCACCATTTTAAAAAGTACTCTGCTTTTCTATTTTTCCTACCAATGTGGATAACTTCACAATTCTCCACATTATATTCCATTTGCCATGTTCTTACCCACTCACTTAGCCTGTCTATATCCCCTTGAAGCCTCCTTGCATCCTCCTCACAACTTACATTCCCACCCAGCTTTGTATCATCAGCAAACTTGGATATATTACATTTGATCCCCTCATCCAAATCATTGATGTAGATTGTGAATAGCTGAGGCCCAAGCACTGGTCCTTGCGGTACCCCACTAGTTACAGCCTGCCAATCCAAAAATGACCCATTTATTCCTACTCTCTGTTTTCTGTCCGTTAACCAATCCTCAATCCATGCTAGTATATTACCTCCAATCCCATGAGCCCTAATTTTGTTTAATAACCTCTTACGTGGCACCTTATCGAATGCCTTCTGAAAATCCAAATACACCACATCCACTGGTTCCCCCTTATCTATTCTGCTGTTGCAACCTCAAAAAACTCAAATAGATTTGTCAAACATGATTTCCCTTTCATAAATCCGTGTTGACTCTGCCCAATCCTATTATTATTTTCTAAGTGCCCTGTTACCACGTCCTTAATATAAATTCTAGCATTTTCCCTACTACTGATGTCAGGCTAACTGGTCTGTAGTTCCCCGTTTTCTCTCTCCCTCCTTTCTTAAATAGTGGGGTTACATTTGCTACCTTCCAATTTGCGGGAACTGTTCTAGAATCTATGGAACTTTGGAAAATGACAACCAATGCATCCACTATCTCTATCGCCAACTCTTTCAAAACCCTAGGATGGTAGGCCATCAGATCCAGGGGATTTATCAGCTTTCAGTCCCATTAATTTCTCCAGCACTACTTTTTAACTAATACTAATATCTTTCAGCTCCTTATTTGGTACCTTACCAAAGGCCTTTTGAAAATCCAAATATATTATATCTAATACATTACCCTTGTCTACTCTTCCTCTTACTTCTTCAAAGAATTCAATAAGGTTGGTCAAGCATGACCTTCCCTTTTGACTTCCATGCTGACTATTCTTTACTATATTTTTGGATTCTAGATGTTTTTCTATTACATCCTTGGGTAAAGATTCAATTCTCTTTCCTACCTAGTCTCTCTATCCCTGTACTTCCTTTAAATTTGTGCCAATTAGTTTATATTGCCTCTCCTCCTTCCAAAATGCATCACTTCACACTTCTCAATGTTAAATTTCATCTCCCATGTGTCTTCCCATTTCATCAACAATGTCCTTGGTTTGATCCCTGATCTCGACTGGAGTAACGATAAGGCTGTATAATTACCTAAGGAGGGGGAAAATTGTCATGGTTCCTGCTCCTGATCACTATCCAATGATTTCTCATGCAAATGCATGTGCCTGTGGATATCTAGTAAGTAAGGGACCTGGCTTGGCTTTGAATGGCCCCATAGACAAACAACCTGCAGACTGTGTGCAAGCTCACACATGAAAAATGCTGATTTGAGCAAGGTATCATAGGGTTAGCTGATTGTCAGCCACGGCTCCGTTGGTAGCACTCTTGCCTCTGAGTCAGAAGATTATGGGTTCCAGTCCCATTCCAGAAGCATGAGCACAAAATCTAAGCTGACACCCCAGTGCAGTACTGAGGGAGTGCTGCACTGTTGGAGGTGCTATTTTTCAGATGAAACATTAAACCGAGGCCCCGTTTGTTCTTTCAAGTGGACGTGAAACATCCCATGGCATTATTTCAAAGAAAAGCAGGGGATTTCTCCCTGGTGTCCTGGCCAATATTTATCCCGCAACCAACAGCATAAAAACAGATTATGCTGTTTGTGAGACCTTGTGCGCAAATTGGCTGCCTTGTTTCCTATATTACAAGAGTGACAACGCTTCAAAAGTAAAAAAAAACTGGCTTTATAGCACTTTGGGAGGTCCTGAGATCGTGAAAGACACATTATAAATGTAAGACTTTCTTTTATTGTGTGCAGTTTTGGTCACCTTATCTGAGGAAGGATGTCCTTGCCATGGAAGGAGTTCAGCGAAGATTCACCAGGCTGATACCTGGGATGGCAGGAATGACATATGAGGAGAGATTGGGTCGATTGGACTTGTACTCGCTAGAGTTTAGAAGACTGAGAGGGGATCTCATTGAAACTTATAAAATTCTGCCGGTGTTGGACTTGGGTGGACAAATGTAAGAAGTCACACAACACCAGGTGATAGTCCAACAGTTTTATTTGAAATCACAAGCTTTCGGAGTGCTGTTCCTTCGTCAGGTGAAGTGGAGCGATGCATAAAGACACAGCTTATATAGTCAGAGAAAATAATGCCAGATGATTACAGGTAATCTTTCTAACTGCCATTTATCACACCTCGGCAGAGAGATAATCACAGCAATCAAAGGTGTGAATGGTGTCCAAACAGGTTAGTCAGGAAAACATTACATCAAAAAACAATGAGGTGGGGTCACAAGGGGTCAAATGTTGCAGATGCTGGGATCTGTATGAAAAACAAAAAACAGACAAAAAAACATTTTTTTGCTGGAAATCACAGCATCTGTGTAGAGAGAACAAGCCAATGACGACTCGAGTCTGGATGACCCTACGTCAGGTGGGGTTACATGTAGCGTGACATGAACCCAAGATCCCGGTTGAGGCCATCCTCATGTGCGGAACTTGGCTATCAGTTTCTGCTCTACGATTTTGCGTTGTCGTGTGTCTCGAAGGCCGCCTTGGAGAATGCTTACCCGAAGATCGGAGGCTGAATGTCCTTGACTGCTGAAGTGTTCCCCGACTGGGAGGGAACACTCCTGCCTGGCGATTGTTGCGCGGTGTCCGTTGATCCGTTGTCGCAGTGTCTGCATGGTCTCGCCAATGTACCATGTTCCGGGGCATCCTTTCCTGCAACGTATGAGGTAGACAACGTTGGCCGAGTCACATGAGTATGTACCATGTACCTGGTGGGTGGTGTCCTCACGTGTGATGATGGTATCTGTGTTGATGATCTAGTATGTCTTGCAGAGGTTGCCGTGGCAGGGTTGTGTGGAGTCGTGGTCGCTGTTCTCCTGAAAGCTGGGTAATTTGCTGCGAACGATGGTCTGTTTGAGGTTAGGCGGCTGTTTGAAGGCGAGTAGTGGAGGCATGGGGATGGCCTTAGCAAGGTGTTCATCGTCATCGATGACATGTTGAAGGCTGCGAAGAACATGGCGTAGTTTCTCCGCTCCGGGGAAGTACTGGACGATGAAGGGTCCGTGGGCTTGCGGTAAGCATTCTCCAAGGCGGCCTTCGAGACACACGACAACGCAAAATCGTAGAGCAGAAACTGATAGCCAAGTTCCGCACGCATGAGGATGGCCTCAACCGGGATCTTGGGTTCATGTCACGCTACATGTAACCCCACCTGACGTAGGGTCATCCAGACTCAAGTTGTCGTTGGCTTGTTCTCTCTACACAGATGCGGCCGGACCTGCTGTGATTTCCAGCAAAAAAATGTTTTTTTGTCTGTTTTTTGTTTTTCATACAGACCCCAGCATCTGCAACATTTGACCCCTTGTGACCCCACCTCATTGTTTTTTGATATAATGTTTTCCTGACTAACCTGTTTGGACACCATTCACACCTTTGATTGCTGTGATTATCTTTCTGCCGAGGTGTGCTAAATGGCAGTTAGAAAGATTACCTGTAATCATCTGGCATTATTCTCTGACTATATAAGCTGTGTCTTTATGCATCTCTCCACTTCACCTGACGAAGGAGCAGCGCTCCGAAAGCTTGTGATTTCAAATAAAACTGTTGGACTATAACCTGGTGTTGTGTGACTTCTTACATAGATGCAGGAAGGATGTTCCCGATGGTCGGGGAGTCCAGAACCAGTGGACACAGTCTAAGGATAAAGGGTAGGCCATTTTGGACAGAAATGAGGAGGAATTTCTTCACCCAGAGAGTGGTGAACCTGTGGAATTCTCTACCACTGAAGGCGGTGGAGGCCAGTTCATTAAATATATTTAAGAAGGAGTTGGATATATTTCTTAAGGCTAAAGGGATCAAGGGGTATGGGGAGAAAGCAGGGACCGGGTACTGAATTTGGATGATCAGCCATGATCGCATTGAATGGCGGAGCAGGCTCCAGGGGCCGAATGGCCTACTCCTGCTCCTATCTTCTATGTTTCTATGTTTTACTTGGCATGGGTTAACACCTTCAGAAGAAGGATAACAAAAAAACAGGAGAAAGAAATGCTCAATCTTGAATTAACAGGATGCTGCCTAATAAAAACATGGGAAGTAAGCAACAACTACTGGAGAACCCGTAAATATTCCAAAGCAGATTGATTGGAGTGGTTTCAATGTAGTTACTCATTTGTCCTTTAATTGTCTCGGATAGCTTCTCTTCCCTCCCCTCCCTCCCCCAACAAGTGTGATAAATTAGTGATACTGACCAAATGCTGATCTTTGTACACTTTGATAAGTGCTTATTTTAGTTTCCTGGTGATACTGCAAAGATATAATTGTCGAGACAATGGCAGATCTGCCCTCCAGAACAAAAGATTGCTATATGTTAAAGGGTTGACCGTTTGTACAGTCAGTACATACGTAATAACGTGAGGATCATTGTGATAAGAGAATGCATTGTCAAAGCATGATATTGCTTTTTTCCAGAACCTGCTTCACAAAATTACTAGCCTTTTTTTTATTCATTCACAGGATGTGGGCATTGCTGGCAAAGCCAGCATTTATTGCCCATCCCTAATTGCCCTTGAGAAGGTGGTGGTGAGCCGCCTTCTTGAACCGCTGCAGTCCGTGACGTGAAGTTACTCTCTCAGTGCTGTTAGAGAGGGAGTTCCAGTATTTTGACCCAGCGACGATGAAGGAATGGCGAAATATTTCCAAGCAAGGATGGTGTGTCTTCTCTTCGATAAGGTGCCACATAAAAGGTTACTGCATAAGACAAGAGCTCACGGAATTGGGGGTAATACATTAGCATGGATAGAGAATTGGCTAACTAACAGAAAGCAGAGAGTCGGGATAAATGGGTCATTTTCCGGTTGGCAAACGGTAACTAATGGGGTGCCACAGGGATCGGTGCTGGGGCCCAAACTATTTACAATTTACATTAATAACTTGCATGAAGGGACCGAGTGTATTGTAGCCAAGTTTTCGGATGATATAAAGATGGGTGGGAAAAGTTGTGCAGAGGACTCAAAGAACATGCAAAGGGATGTAGACAGGCTAAGTGAGTGGGCAAACATTTGGCAGATGGAGTATAATGTGGGAAAGTGCGAGGTTATACACTTTGGCAGGAAAAATAAAAAAGCAAATTATTATTTAAATGGAGAGAGATTACAAAATGCTAAACTTCAGAGGGACCTGGGGGTCCTTGTGCATGAAACACAAAAAGTTAGCATGCAGGTACAGCAAGTAATCGAAAAGGCAAATGGAATGTTGGCCTTTATTTCAAGGGGGTTGGAGTATAAAAGCAGGGAAGTCCTGCTACAACTGTACAGGGTATTGGTGAGACCACACCTGGAGTACTGTGTACAGTTTTGGCCTCCTTATTTAAGGAAGGATATACTTGCATTGGAGGCAGTTCAGAGACGATTCACTAGGTTAATTCCAGAGATGAGGGGTTTGACTTATGAGGAAAGGTTGAGCAGGCTGGGCCTATACTCATTGGAATTTAGAAGAATGAGAGGTGATCTTATTGAAACATATAAGATTCTGAGGGGGCTCGACAAGGTAGATGCAGAGAGGATGTTTCCCCTCGTGGGGAAATCTAGAGCTCGGGGGCACAGTTTTAGAATAAAGGGTCGCCCTTTTAGAACTGAGATGAGGAGGAATTTCTTCTCTCAGACGGTCGTAAATCTGTGGAATTCTCTGCCCCAGAGAGCTGTGGAGGCTGGGTCATTAAATACATTTAAGGTGGAGGTAGGCAGGTTTTTGTAAGATAAGGGAGTGAAGGGTTATGGGGAGCGGGCGGGGAAGTGGCTTTGAGCCCAAGATCAGCCATGATCTTATTGAATGGCAGAGCAGGCTCGAGGGGCCAAGTGGCCTATTCCTGCTCCTATATCTTGTGTTCTTATGTTCTTATGTTCTCTCTTCTTAGGCAGTCCCTCGGAACCGAGGATGACTTGCTTCCACATTAAAAATGAGTTCTCAGGTGACCTACTGTCTCTGTCACAGGTGGGGCAGACGGTGGTTGAAAGGGCGGGTGGGTGGGGTAATTGGGTTGACGTGCGCTCCTTCTGCTGCCTGTGCTTGGCTTCCACTTGCTCCCGGCAAAGAGGCGCGAGGTGTTCGGCGCCTTCCCAGATGCTTCTCCTCCACTTTGTGCGGTCTTGGGCCAGGGATTCCCAGGTGTCAGTGGGGATGTTGCACTTTTTCAAGGAGGCTTTGAGGGTGCCCTTGAAGCGTTTCCTCGGCTCACCTGGGGCTCTTTTGCCGTGTCGGAGCTCCGAGTAGAGCGCTTGTTTTGGGAGTCTCGTATCAGGCATGCGGACGATGTGACCCGTCCATCGGAGCTGATCGAGCATGGTCAAAGCTTCGATGCTGGGGATGTTGGCCTGAGCAAGAACACTGACGTTGGTGCGCCTATCCTGCCAATGGATTTGCGGATTTGCAGGATCTTGTGGAGGCAGCGTTGGTGGTACCTCTCCGGTGCTTTGAGGTGCCTGCTGTAAATGGTCCATGTCTCTGAGGCATACAGGAGGGTGGGTATCACTACTGCTCTGTAGACCATGAGCTTGATGCCGGGTTTGAGGTCCTGGTCTATAAACACTCTCTTCCTCAGGCGACCGAAGGCTGCACTGGCACACTGAAGGCGGTGTTGGACTTCGTCATCGACATCTGCCCTTGTTGACAGGAGGCTCCCAAGGTATGGAAAGTGGTCCACATTGTCCAAGGCCTTGTCGTGGATTTTGATAATCGGGGGGCAGTACTGTGTGGCGGGGGCAGGTTGGTAGAGGACCTTTGTCTTGCGGATGTTTAGTGTAAGGCCCATGCTTTTGTATGCTTTGGTGAAGGTGTTGACGATGGTTTGGAGTTCGACCTCCAAGTGTGCGCAGAGGCAAGCATCGTCTGCATACTGTAATTCGACAGCAGAGGATGGGACGACCTTGGATCTGGACTGGAGGCGACGGAGGTTGAACAGTTTCCCGTTTGTTCTGTAAATTAGCTCCACTCCAGTGGGGAGCTTACTGAGGGTGAGATGGAGCATTGCAGCAAGGAAGATTGAGAAGAGCGTTGGTGCAATGACACAGCCTTGCTTGACCCTGGTCCGTACATGAATTGGGTCTGTGCTAGAACCATTGGTCAGGATCACAGCTAGCATGTTGTCGTGAAGCAGGTGGAGGATGGTGACAAACTTTTGAGGGCAGCCGAATTTGAGGAGGACACTCCATAATCCCTCATGATTGACAGTGTCAAAGGCCTTTGTGAGGTCAAAGATGGCCATCTTGGAGGTGATGGTGTTCCCATGCGGCTGCTGATGGTTGAGGTTGCGGGTTAGCGAGGTGCTGTCGAAGAAGCCTTGGCAAGTTGCTGCAGTGCATCTTGTAAATGGTACACACTGCAGCCACGGTGCACCGGTGGTGGAGGGAGTGAATGTTTAAGGTGGTGGATAGGGTGCCAATCAAGCGGGTTGCTTTGTCCTGGATGGTGTCGAGCTTCTTGAGTGTTGTTGGAGCTTCACTCATCCAGGCAAATGGAGAGTATTCCATCACACTCCTGACTTGTGCCTTGTAGATGGCGGAAAGGCTTTGGGGAGTCAAGAGGTGAGACACTCGCCGCAGAATACCCAGCCTCTGACCTTTTCTTTTAGCCACATATTTACGTGGCTGGTCCAGTTAAGTTTCTGGTCAATTATGTTGATGGTGGGGGATTCAGTGATGGTAATCCCATTGAATATCAAGTGGCGGTGGTTAGATGCTCTCTTGTGGTAATAGACATTGCCTGGCACTTGTGTGACGCAAATGTTAGTTGCCACTTATCAGTACAAGCCTGAATGTTGTCCAGGTCTTGCTGCATGCGTGCACAGACTGCTTCATTATCTGAAGAGTTGCAAATGGAACTGAACACTGCAATCATCCCCACTTCTCACCCTATGATAGAGGGAAGATCATTGATGAAGCAGCTGAAGACAGTTAGGCCTAGGACACTGCCCTGAGGAACTCCTGCAGCGATATCCTGTGGCTGAGATGATTGACCTCCAACAACCACAACCATCTTCCTTTGTGCTAGGTATGACTCCAACCAATGGAGAGTTTTCCCTCTGATTCCCATTGACTTCAATTTCACTGGGACTCCTTGATGCCACACTCGGTAAAAGGCTGCCTTGATGTAAAGGACAATCACTTTCGCCTCACTTCTGGAATTCAACTCTTTTGTCCATGTTTGGACCAAGGCTGTAATGAGGTCTGGAGCTGAGTGATCCTGGCGGAACCCAAACTGAGCATCGGTGAGCAGGTTATTGGTGAGTAAATGCCGCTTGATAGCACTGTCGACAACAACTTCCATCACTTTGCTGATGATTGAGAGTAGGCTGATGGGGTGGTAATTGGCCGGATTGGATTTGTCTTGTTTTTTGTGGACAGGGCATACCTGGGCAGTTTTCCACATTGTCGGGTGGATGCCAGTGTTGTAGCTGTACTGGAACAGCTCGGCTAGAGGCACGACTAGTTCTGGAGCACAAGTTTTCACCATTACAGCCGGGATGTTGTTGGGACCCATACCTTTGTCTGTATCCAGTGCACTCAGCCATTTATTAATATTAAATGAAGTGAATCGAATTTGCTGAAGACTGGCATTCATGATGGTGGGGACTGCAGGAGGAGGCTGAGATAGATCATCTACTCGGCAGTTCTGGCGGAAGATGGTTGCGAACCCTTCAGCCTTGTCTTTTGCGTCTACCACAGTTTTTCCACTCACTTACTCTATCAATGTCCCTTTGCAACTTTCTTCTCACATCTACTACTTACTGTGCCACCTAGCTGGAATGTCTCCTACCGCCAACCAATTACTGACCCATGTGAAAAGGTCACCTCCAATTCAGTGCTAATTTTTGCTAATAATCTCTTGTGCAGAACCTTATCAAATGCCTTCTGGCAGTCCATATAGACAACATCCATAGACACTCCCCTATCCACCATGCTAGTGACCTCCTCAAAAAAGTCAACTAGATTAGTCTGACGTGACCTACCCTTCACAAATACATGCTGACTCTCTTTGATCAGCTGATCTTTGTCCAAATGCTCAGTCACTCTGTATGTTTACTTAACAAAAATCTACCACCATTCAGTAACCAAGGAAGTGAAGCACTCATAATGATTAAAAAACACACACCCACTCTTCTTTTTACCTTATAATTTTACCAAGAAACGCTCATTTACTAATCAGAAATGCGATTTTCCACATCTGGATTCACAATTCGCCACATGTGACTAGTGACTAACGTATTGGACTGCACCAGTTTACCAGGACCCAGCCAAATAATAGGGCAAAGCTTCCTGCAGTCAACCTCGCACAGAAGACTCAGTGTGAAATATTTACTGGTTATGTCATATAGAAAAAATGTATCTGGTCATTTTAAAGAAAAAAGTAGACACTAATCAGCTACTTTTTTGGCCATCATCTGATAAGAAATGTTTGTTAATTATAACTGACTATCAAGTTTTCTCTTTTCTAAGGAGACACTGCTCCCTTTTGTTAGCTTTCATAATTCAGATGTCAATAGAGCCTTTGCACGATACAGCCTGCACTGGCACAGGCACGATGGGCTGAATGGCCTCCTGCTGTGCTGTAAATTCTATGATATGATTATCTCCATAAAATGGTAGTTGCTGTTTTCAGCATACCTTTTTAGAGCAAGGATCAATACTAGTATGTGCAGTTTATGCACTTACACCACTGACCTCTGCTCTTTGCCCTTCGTTCTTGGCTCTGTGATTGGCAGGAACCCCAGGGCAAAACATAAGAACAAGAAATAGGAGCAGGAGTAGGCTATTCAGCCCCTCGAGCCTGCTCCGCCATTCAATACATAAAAACACAGAAACATAGAAGATAGGAGCAGGAGTAGGCCATTCGGCCCCTCGAGCCTGCTCCGCCATTCAATACATAAAAACACAGAAACATAGAAGATAGGAGCAGGAGTAGGCCATTCAGCCCCTCGAGCCTGCTCCGCCATTCAATACATAAAAACACAGAAACATAGAAGATAGGAGCAGGAGTAGGCCATTCGGACCCTCGAGCCTGCTCCGCCATTTAATGGGATCATGGCTGATCATCCAAATTCAGTACCGGTCCCTGCCTGCTCCCCATATCCCTTGATCCCTTTAGCTTTAAGAAATATATCTAACTCCTTCTTGAATATATTTAATAAATTGGCCAGATCATGGTTGATCTGATCTTGGCCTCAACTCTGCTTTTCTGCTCCATAACCCTTCACTCCCCTGTAGTTCAAAAATCTGTCTCCGCCTTGAATATATTCACTGACTCCGCCTCCGCAGCTCTCTGGGTAGAGAATTCCAAAGCTTCATGACCCTCTGAGAGAAGAAATTCCTCCTCATCTCTGTCTTAAATGGGCGACCCCTTATTCTGAAACTCTGCCCCTTAGTTCTAGATTCGCCCACGAGGGGAAACATCCTCTCAGCATCTACCCTGTTGCTGAGGCCCTAAGCTCTGGAATTTCCTGCCTAAACCTCTCCACCTCGCTACCTCTCTTTCCTCCTTTAAGACGCTCCTTAAAACCTACCTCTTTGACCAAGTTTTTGGTCAGCTGCCCTAATTTATCCTTATGTGGCTCGGTGTCAAATTTTTTGTCTTATAATACTCCTGTGCAGCGCCTTGGGATGTTTTACAACGTTAAAGACACTATATAAATACAAGTTGTTGTTGTTAAGCCCCATCAGAATCTTATATGTTTCAATAAGATCCCCTCTCATTCTTCTAAACTCCAGTGAGTACAGGCCCAACCTGCTCAACCTTTCTTCATAAGACAACCCCTTCATCCCAGGAATCAACCTCGTGAACCTTCTCTGAACTGCCTCCAATGCAAGTATATCTCTCCTTAAATAAGGAGACCAAAATTGTACGCAGTACTCCAGGTGCGGTCTCACCAATGCCCTGTACAGTTGTAGCAAGACTTCCCTACTTTTATACTCCATCCCCCTTGCAATAAAGGCCAACATTCCATTTGCCTTCCTAATTACTTGCTGTACCTGCATGCTAACTTTTTGTGTTTCATGTACGAGGACCCCTAGGTCGCTCGGTACCGCAGCATTCTGTAATCTCTCACCATTTAAATAATACTTTGCTTTTCTATTCTTCCTACCAAAGTGGATAATCTCACATTTTCCCACATTATACTCCATCTGCCAAATTTTTGCCCACTCACTTAACCTCTCTATATCCCTTTGCAGACTTTGCGTGTCCTCCTCACAACTTGCTTTCCCACCTACCTTTGTATTGTCAACAAATTTAGCTATATTACACTCGGTCCCTTCATCCAAGTCATTAATGTAGATTGTAAATAGTCAAGGCCCCGGCACTGATCCCTGTGGCACCCCACTAGTTACAGTTTGCCAACCTGAAAATGACCCATTTATCCCGACTCTCTGTTTTCTGTTAGTTAGCCAATCCTCTATCCATGCTAATATATTACCCCCAACCCCGTGAGCTCATATCTTGTGCAGTAACCTTTTAGTGTGGAAGTCAGTAGTATTGGTAAATAAACCATGTGTTGCAGATATGGATCCCTGCTGCAATAAGTTAACTGGATGTTGTGGGGGACATTGTGTGAAAATAGGTAATAATGGAGCATTGCAGCCTGAATACCATCTTGAACTGCTAATCATCAGTTAGCAAATGACAATCAAATTTCAATTATGCAGTCTTAAAAAAACCACACACACATACATTGCAGAACCCAATAGATTTTCCAAACTAGCATGAAAATCGTAAGAAAATGGACTTACAGAGTGTGCCCAACTTCACAAAAAGAGCTGTGAAGTTTCTTTTGTATTCAATAAAGTTCCTATTATCTTTTATTTTATGTTACCGGCCCCATTTGGACCTCTCTGTAAGTTGGTTGACAATTAGATATTAATTATAGTAGCAATTGGCTGATATTTAACACCTCACACAACTTGAAGTTTCAAGTCTGTGCAAATGACTGGTGATGATGCGTACTGCTAGGATGATTTTTATAAATTCGGATCCACCACAGATACCTTCTTGGGTTCAGTGGAGTTAGTTGCTGCCAGAAGTGGCCTGAGAACATAAGAAACAGGAGCAGGAGTAGGGCAATCGGCCCCTCGAGCCTGTTCCGCCATTCAATAAGATCATGGCTGATCCAATCTTGGCCTCAACTCCACTTTCCCGCCCACTCCCCACACCCCTCGACTCCCCTGTAGTTCAAATGTCTGTCCATCTCCGCCTTGAATATATTCAGTGACTCCACCTCTGGGGTAGAGAATTCCAAAGATTCACGACCCTCTGAGAGAAGAAATTCCTCCTCATCGCTGTCTTAAATGGGCGACCCCTTATTCTGAAACTATGCCCCCGAGTTCTAGATTTCCCCATGAGGGGAAACATCCTCTCAGCATCCACCCTGTCAAGCCCCCTCAGAATCTTAGATGTTTCAATAAGATCACCTCTCATTCTTCTAAACTCCAATGAGTAGAGGCCAAACCTGCTCAACCTTTCGTCATACGTCAACCCCTTCATCCCAGGAATCAACCTCGTGAACCTTCTCTGCACTGCCTCCAATGCAAGTATATCCTTCCTTAAATATGGAGACCAAAACTGTACGCAGTACTCCAGGTGTGGTCTCACTAGCGCCCTGTAAAGTTGCATCAAAACTTCCCTACTTTTATACTCTATACCCCTTGCAATAAAGGCCAACATTCCAATAGCCTTCCTGATTACTTGCTGTACCTGCATGATAACTTTTTGTGTACTTGGACCCCCAGATCCCTTTGTACTGCAGCATTTTGTAGTCTCACGCCATTTAAATAATAATTTGCTTTTTCATTCTTCCTTCCAAAGTGGATAACCTCACATTTTCCCACATTATACTCCATCTGCCAAATTTTTGCCCACTCCTTCTTAGGCACTCACATAACCTATCTATATCCCTTTGCAGACACTATGGGCTGGATTTTACCAGCCCTGAGGAGGCGGGTCTGGAGGCGGGACTGCTAGGAAAATCACAAAAAATGGAAACAGGTCCCAAACCCACTCCCAACCCGCCTCCAACCAATCTTCCCGGGAGTCGGGTCCCCAATTTGTGCAGGGTTCCGACTCCTAGAGGCGGGAAGAGGTTTACAGCCACTCAACTGCCTGTTAACAGGTAGTTAACAGGCAGTTAAGAGGCTTTTTCCCATTTTGAGCCATCTGATGCGGGCTTCCCGATGTCGGGGAACCCCGCCAGGGTAAGTGAGGTGTGATGTGGGTGTACTGTAATTTTTGTGTATATATGACAGCTGCAGAAGTGGTTTAAAGGATTCAATGGGACACTGGTGAGTATCAGAGGTAAGGAAAAGATATGAAAGTAATTTTTATTGTGCTTAGATGTTTCTGCAGGTGACAACATAAGAACATAAGAACATAAGAAATAGGAGCAGGAGTAGGCCAATTGGCCCCTCGAGCCTGCTCCGCCATTCAATAAGATCATGGCTGATCTGATCCTAACCGCCAATCTACTATCACAGAACCATCTCCTGAATCTAACAGAATTAGACACACGAAATAGGAGCAGGATCAGGCTACACGGCCCCTGGGCCCGCTCCGCTACCCACAGGGCCATGTCCGATCCGAACCTAGACTCATGTCCAAATTCCTGCCCGCTCCCCGTAACCCTTAATTCCCTTTACTTCTAGGAAACTGTCTATTTCTGTTTTAAATTTATGTAATGATGTAGCTTCTACAGCTTTTTGGGGCAGCATATTCCATGAACCTACCACCCTCTGAGTGAAGTAGTTCCTCCTCATCTCAGTTTTGAAAGAGCAGCCCCTTATTCTAAGACTATGCCCCCTAGTTCTAGTTTCACCCATCATCGGGAACATCCTCCCCGCATCCACCCGATCCAACCCCTTCACAATCTTATATGTTTCAATAAGATCGCCTCTCATTCTTCTGAACTCCAATGAGTAGAGTCCCACTCTACTCAACCTCTCCTCATATGTCCATCCCCTCATCCCCGGGATTAACCGAGTGAACCTTCTTTGTACTGACTCGAGAGCAAGTATGTCCTTTCTTAAGTATGGACATCAAAACTGTACGCAGTATTCCAGGTGCGGTCTCACCAATACCTTGTACAACTGAAGCAATACCTCCCTATTTTTATATTCTATCCCCCTAGCAATGAAAGCCAACATTCCATTGGCCTTCTTAATCACTTGCTGCACCTGCATACTAACCTTTTGAGTTTCGTGCACCAGGGCCCCCAGATCCCTTTGTACTTCAGTACTTTCCAGTTTCTTGCCATTAAGATAATAACTTGCTCTACGATTTTTCCTGCCAAAGTGCATAACCTCACACTTTCCAGTATTGTATTCCATCTGCCAAATCTCTGCCCACTTACTTAGCCTGTCTATGTCCCCTTGCAGGGTTTTTATGTCCTCCTCACTCACTACTTTCCCTCCCATCTTAGTATCATCTGCAAACTTTGATATGTTACACTTGGTCCCCTCCTCCAAATCGTTAATATAGATTGTAAAGAGTTGGGGACCCAGCACTGACCCCTGCGGAACACCACTAGTTACTGATTGCCAGTCTGAGAATGAACCATTTATCCCAACTCTCTGCCTTCTGTTAGATAGCCAATCCTCTATCCATGCCAGAATATTACCCCTAATCCCGTGATTTTTTATCTTAAGCAATAATCTTTTGTGTGGCACCTTGTCAAATGCCTTTTGGAAGTCTAAATACACTACGTCCACTGGTTCCCCTTTATCCACCCTATATGTTACTTCCTCAAAGAACTCCAGCAAATTTGTCAAACATGACTTCCCCTTCATAAAACCATGCTGACTTTGTCCTATTAAATTATGATTAACCAAATGTCCTGTTACTGTCTCCTTAATAATGGACTCCAAAATTTTACCTACCACAGATGTTAGGCTAACCGGTCTATAGTTTCCAGCCTTCTGTCTACTGCCCTTTTTAAATAAGGGTGTTATATTAGCAGTTTTCCAGTCTGCCGGGACCTTTGCTGAGTCCAGGGAGTTTTGGAAAATTATTACTAATGCATCCACAATCCCTACTGCCACTTCCCTCAAGACCCTAGAATGTAAGCCATCAGGTCCAGGTGATTTATCCGCCTTGAGTCCCATTATTTTACCGAGTACCACTTCCTTAGTGATTTTGATCATGTTTAGCTCCTCCCCCCCTATAGCCCCCTGTTTGTCCAGTGTTGGGATATTCTTAGTGTCCTCCACTGTAAAGACTGATACAAAATATTCATTCAGTGTTTTTGCCATCTCCATATTTCCCACCATTAATTTCCCGGTCTCATCCTCTAAGGGACCAACATTTACTTTAGCCACCCTTTTTCTTTTTATATAACTATAAAAACTCTTACTATCTGTTTTTATATTTTTTGCTAATTTACTTTCATAATCTATCTTCCCTTTCTTAATCAATCTTTTTGTTATTTTTTGCTGTCTTTTAAAGTTTTCCCAATCCTCTATCCTCCCACTAGATTTGGCTACCTTATATGCCCTTGTTTTTAGTCGAATACTATCCTTAATTTCTTTACTTAGCCACGGATGGCTGTCTTTTCTTTTACACCCTTTTCTTCTCAGTGGAATATATATTTTTTGGAAGTTGTAAAGTAACTCCTTAAATGTACACCACTGATCATGTATCGTCTTACCCTTTAATCTATTTTCCCAATCCACTCTACTCAATTCTGCTCTCATACCTTCATAGTCTCCTTTATTCAAGCTTAGCACGCTTGTTTGAGATCCAACCTTCTCACCCTCTAATTGAATATGGAATTCAACCATGTTATGGTCACTCATTCCAAGGGGATCCTTTACTAGGACATTTTTAATTAATCCTGTCTCGTTACACAGGACCAGATCTAAGGTTGCTTGCCCCCTGGTCGATTCAGTTACATACTGCTCAAGAAACCCATCCCTAATGCACTCAATGAACTCATCCTCAAGGCAGCCCTGCCCAATTTGATTTGTCCAATTAATATGATAGTTAAAATCCCCCATAATTATAGATGTTCCCTTATTACAAGCCTCAACTATTTCCTGATTGATACTCCGTCCAACAGAGTTGCCACTGTTCGGAGGCCTATAGACTATGCCCACTAGTGTTTTTTCCCCCTTATTATTCCTTACCTCCACCCAAACTGTTTCATTATCCTGATCTTTTGACCCAATATCATTTCTCTGTATTACAGTGATTCCTTCCTTTATTAACATAGCCACCCCACCTCCCCTTCCTTCCTGCCTGTCCTTCCTGATCGTAAAATAACCTGGTATGTTTAATTCCCAGGCATTGTCACCCTGCAGCCATGTTTCTGTAATGGCCACAAGATCATACCCATATGTAGTTATTTGTGCCATTAACTTGTCTATTTTGTTACGAATGCTACGTGCATTCAGATAGAGAACTTTCAAATATGTTTTGTGATGCTTAGTTCCTGCTTTTGCCCTTTTTATTACTTTACCTTTTACTCCATACCTTCTGCCCCTTCCTGACATGCTCTGGTTTTTAATTTCCCCACTGCTACCTAAGTCTATGACCTTCTCTGTTGTCATTTTTATTATTTGCTCTCTAGGAACCTCCCCCCCACTAGTTAGTTTAAAGCCCTCTCTACAGCCCTAGTTATATGATCCGCCAGGACTCTAGTCCCAGCACTGGCCAAGTGAAGCTCGTCCCAACGGAACAGCTCCCTCCTGCCCCAGTACTGATGCCAGTGTCCCAGGAAGCAAAACCCATTTCTCCCACACCAGTCTTTGAGCCACGCATTTAACTCTCTAATTTTATTTGTCCTAGCCAAATTCGCTCGTGGCTCAGGTAAGATTATTACCCTTGAGGTTCTGTTTTTTAATTTGACCCCTAGCTGCTCATACTCCTTTAACAGAACCGGCTTCCTAGTCCTATCTACATCGTTTGTACCAACATGGACCACGACAACTGGATCCACCCCCTCCCACTGCAAGTTTCTTTCCAGCCCAGAGGAGATCTCCTTAACCCTGGCACCGGGTAGGCAACACAGCCTTCGGGACTCTCGCTCTCGGCTGCAGAGAACTCTATCTATCCCCCTAATAATACTATCCCCTACCACTACAACATTTCTATTTACTCCCCCCTCTTGAATGGCCCCCCGTTCCACGGTGCTGTGGCCAGGTTGCTCATCCTCCCTGCAGTCCCTGCTCCTGTCCCCACAGGGAGTAAGAACCTCGAACCTGTTGGACAAGAGCAAGGGCTGCGGCTCCTCCAGCTCTACCTCCTGGATCCCCATACCTGCCTCACTCGTAGTCACACCGTCCTGTCCCTGACCATGGGCTACATCTGAATTAATTAACTTCATAGGTGTGACCACCTCATGATACACAGAGTCCAGGTACTTCTCCCCCTCCCTGATGTGTCGCAGTGTCTGAAGCTCAGACTCCAGCTCATCAACACGGAGCTGGAGTTCTTGTAGCAGCAGACAGTTGTCACAGATGTAATCACCGTGAGCCTCAATGGGGTTCACCGGCTCCCACATCTCGCAACAGTAACACATCACCTGCTCCATTCTATGTAATTAATTAAATTTTTTATTGTTAGTTCTGGACACCCTCTGCCCGATTTTAGATGCTAGTATCCCCTTTAATTAATTGGATTTAAATTAAATCAATCCCTCTAATTACACCAGTTAAATGGTTTACCAACAGTCACTCTGCACCAGAAAGGCCTTATTAACTACAACCCACAGAGTTAAAGTTTGAAAAGAGCACCTAACACCCCACTTACCCAAACTCACACTTACCCAAACTCACAGCACTCTCTGATGACTCGCACTCAGTGCTTGCTCGCACTAGGACTGGTCTTTTTATACTGTTTGTTTGTTTACAGCCAAATGAGTCACCCCTGCTGATTGGTTAGAAAACTGGTTTCCACTGCCTGCTGTGCCAATTTACTCCTACTGCAGTGTAACCTTGTTTTACTCTTCTTAAACCAACAGAATCCCAAATATTTAACTTTTCCCCTTTACTTAAACTGCTTAAGTAATGTTATCAAGAATGATTTAAAGAGAAATAACAATTAAAGAACTCTCACACTTACCCAAACTCACAGCACTCTCTGATGACTCGCACTCAGCTGTGAAGTGTTTGTGTAGGCTCATCTTATCGGGAGAAGTGACAGATGGCTTCTGCAATCTCAGCTGCAGCTGCCATCTGTTTTATCCTAGGGAGAGAGTAATTGGAGAGTCTGGGTGCAAGGGCTCGCCTTTAAACAGTGATTATCAGTGTTTGTCAGCAACTCGCTACCCTAAGTGAGACCCGCCGGGCAGGGGAAGGCCAGCTCAAGAAGCAAGGCAGTGGTTATACCTTCTTCTGGAAAGGCAAACCTGAAGAAGAACGCCACCACCATGGGGTAGGCTTCGCAATAAAAAGTGAACTGGTTGGGCATCTCAGAAACTCCCCTAATGGTATAAACGAGCGCCTCATGACTCTTCAGCTCACCCTAGCCCGGAACCAGTGCGCTACAGTCATCAGTGCATACACCCCAACACTGGAAGCCACAGACGAGACCAAAGAGGAATTCTACTCCAGCCTCGAACAATCCCTGTCCCGAGTCCCAACGGGCGACAAGCTGATCCTCCTTGGCGACTTTAACGGCAGAGTTGGAAAGGACACAGACCTCTGGGGAGGTGTGATCGGCAGAGAGGGGGTAGGGAAAGCCAACTCCAACGGTACCCTCCTCCTGTCGAAGTGCTTAGAACATGGCCTTGTCATAACCAACACCTTGTTCTGTCAGAGAGACAAGTACAAGGCTTCATGGCAGCACCCTCGCTCCAAGCACTGGCATCTGCTGGACTACGTCATCATCCGAGCGAGGGACCGCAAGGACGTCCGCATCACCCGCGCCATGACAGGAGCTGATGACTGCTGGACAGACCACTGCCTAATCCGCTCTGTCATCTCCATCAATGTAGCCCCAAAACAGTGGCGGAAACAGAAACAATGCCGCAGGAAAATTAACGCTGGAGCACTCAAAGGCCCCACTGAGAAAGCCCTATTCAGCCTGCGCCTCACAAACAACCTGACGACTCCCAGTGATGTAGAGACACAGAGCGCCCACAGCGCCTGGTCTGCACTCAAGGCCTCCATAATCAGCACCTGTGAAGAGACACTCGGTCACTCGACCAGGAAACACCAAGACTGGTTCGACGAGAACGACCAGGAGATCCAGGAGCTAATAAGCCGCAAGCGCAAGGCATTCCTGATCTGGAAACAGCAACACAACTCGAGAGCAAGAAAGCAGCTCTACAGAAGCCTGAAGGCTGAGGTCCAACAAAAAACTCGTGACCTAAAGAACAGGTGGTGGGTGGAGAAAGCGCAGGAGATCCAGCAGTTAGCTGACAACCACGACGTGCGTGGATTCTTTAGCGCAGTCAAGACCATCTATGGCCCAAGCAGCCAAGGCCCTACCCCACTGCGGGCCAAGAACGGAGAGGTACTCATCAAGGACAGAGAGGTAGTCAGTGCTGGAAGGAGCACTTCGAAGATCTCCTGAACCATGACTCTGTCTTCGACACGAGTGTGCTCAACTCCATCTCACAGCATGCTACCCGCCACCACCTCGGCACAACCCCAGCACGACCTGAGGTTGAAAAGGCCATCCGACAACTGAAGAACAACAAGGCCTCAGGAGCAGATGGAATCCCTGCCGAGGCACTAAAGTATGGTGGAGAAGCATTACTAGCGCGAATTCATGAACTCATTTCTCTTATCTGGAAGGAGGAGAGCATGCCAGGGGATCTCAGAGATGCCGTAATTGTGACCATCTTCAAGAAAGGTGACAAGTCTGATTGCGGTAATTACAGAGGAGTTTCCCTGCTGTCTGCCACAGGGAAAGTCATCACAAGAATCCTCCTCAATCGCCTTCTCCCAGTAGCCGAAGAGCTCCTCCCAGAGTCGCAATGCAGATTTCGCCCACTAAGGGGCACAATGGACATGGTCTTCACCGCATGTCAATTACAAGAGAAATGCAGGGAACAGCACCAACTGCTGTAAATGGCCTTCTTTGATCTCACAAAGACCTTCGACACTGTCAACCGTGAGGGATTATGGAGTGTCCTCCTCAAATTTGGCTGCCCTCAAAAGTTTGTCACCATCCTCCGCCTGCTTCACGACGACATGCAAGCCGTGATCCTGACCACAGACCCAATTCAGGTACGAACCGGGGTCAAGCAAGGCTGTGTCATCGCACCAACGCTCTTCTCGATCTTCCTTGCTGCAATGCTCCATCTCACCCTCAGTAAGCTCCCCGCTGGAGTGGAGCTAATTTACAGAACAAACGGGAAACTGTTCAACCTCCGTCGCCTCCAGTCCAGATCCAAGGTCGTCCCATCCTTTGTCGTCGAATTACAGATGATGCTTGCGTCTGCGATCACTCGGAGGTCGAACTCCAAAACATCGTCAACACCTTCACTGAAGTGTATGAGAGCATGGGCCTTATACTAAACATTCGTAAGACAAAGATCCTCTACCAACCTGCCCCTGCCACACAGTACTGCCCCCCGATTATCAAAATCCACGACAAGGCCTTGGACAACATGGACCACTTTCCATACCTTGGGAGCCTACTGTCAACAAGGGCAGACGTCGACGATGAAGTCCAACATTGCCTTCAGTGTGCCAGTGCAGCCTTCGGTTGTCTGAGGAAGAGAGTGTTTGAAGACCAGGACCTCAAACCCAGCACTAAGCTCATGGTCTACAGGGCAGCAGTGAGACCTGCCCTGCTGTATGCCTCAGAGACATGGACCATGTACAACAGGCACCTCAAAGCACTGGAGAGGTACCACCAACGCTGCCTCCGCAAGATCCTGCAATTCCATTGGCAGGATAGGCGCACCAACGTCAGTGTTCTTGCTCAGGCCAACATCCCCAGCATCGAAGCTTTGACCACACTCAATCAGCTCCGATGGATGGGTCACATTGTCCGCATGTCCGTTACGAGACTCCCAAAACAAGTGCTCTACTCGGAACTCCGACACGGCAAGAGAGCCCCAGGTGGGCAGAGGAAACGCTTCAAGGACACCCTCAAAGCCTCCTTGAAAAAGTGTAAAATCCCCACTTACACCTGGGAATCCCTGGCCCAAGACCGCACAAAGTGGAGGAGAAGCATCCGGGAAGGCGCCGAACACCTCAAGTCTCTTCGCCGGGAGCAAGCGGAAGCCAAGCGCAAGGAGCGCACGTCAACCCAAGCACCCCACCCACCCGCCCCTTCAACCACCGTCTGCCCCACCTGTGACAGAGACTGTAGGTCCCGCATTGGACTCATCAGTCACCTGCAAACTCATTTTTAATGTGGAAGCAAGTCATCCTCGGTTCTGAGGGACTGCCTAAGAAGAAGAAGGAGAAGAAGAAGTTGTAAAACACGTCAAATCATCTGTCAACCAAGTGTGGTGCATATGCCTTTAAGAAAATCGGCAGATGAAGCGTCATCAACTGACGTCATCTGACACCGGCTTTCCTATAATTGGCCGGCAAGCCTGCAGGGCGGGCTTAACAAGGCCAATCAGGGGAAAATAGCATCAGCTCGTCAGACGTCGCTGGGGGTGGGACTGGAACCCGAAAACCAGCAGTCCCGCCTCGAACTAGGCCTTCCAGGTAAGATTCCGCCCTTTGTGTCCTCATAATTTACTAACCTACCTATCTTTGTGTCATCAGCAAATTTGGCTACATTACACTCGGTCCCTTCATCCAAGTCATTAATATACATTGTAAATAGTTGAAGCCCCAGCACTGATCCCTGTGGCACCCCATTAGTTACAGTTTGCCAATCTGAAAATGACCCATTTATCCCGACTCTCTGTTCATTTTACTTTTATGAGAGTTGACTCACACTTCCCAATATCTACTTGTATGACAACATAACCCAGAGGCCTAACAATAGTATCCACACATCCTTGGAGTCATTTTCACTTTGTGTGATAGTGTAACATGGGTGATAATGGAGATAAAAATCGGGAGAGAAGTAAAATGGGCTGCCGCTTCACTATCACCCGTGTTACACTATCGCTCAAGGCCAAAATTATCTTTTTTTAAACTTGTGAGATTACAATTTGTTTTTAAATCCAATATTAAAAGTAACTCTTTTCCAAATCCTTTCTGTGGAAAAAGAGTGAAAAGAAAGATATATAGCACCTTTCACGACCACCGAACGTCCCAAAGCGCTTTACAACCAATGGAGTACCTTTTGAAGTGTAGTCACTGTTGTAATGTAGGAAACGCGGCAGCCAATTTGCACACAGCAAGCTCCCACAAACAGCAATGTGATAATGACCAGATAAGCTGATTTTAGTGATGTTGGTTGAGGGATAAATATTGGCCCCAGGACACTGGGGAGAACTCCCCTGCTCTTCTTCGAAATAGTGCCATGGGAGCTTTTATGTCCACCTGAGAGAGCAGACGGGGCCTCGGTTTAACGTCTCCTCCGAAGGACAGCACCTCTGACAGTGCAGCACTCCCTCAGCACTGCACTGGAGTGTCAGCTTAGATTTTTGTGTTCAAGTCCCTGGAGTGGGACCTGAACTCACAACCTTTAGACTCAGAGGCGAGAGTGGTACCAACCTGAGCCACGGAAATCCTGAAACATGATAATGATTAAGAACCATTTGAGCTCATAACTGGGTGGTTGAATGGCTGAATCGAGTTTCACTTGCAAATTTGAAAGCCAAATGTCAGTGTTGCCCAAACTGCCATTGGACTCAATAATGTTCACACTGTTATAATCCTTCTTGTCACCAAAAATCGAGTACAAGTAGGGGTATTATATTAATGTGAGGATTAACATGGGAGAAGGAGTAAAGATCGGTTTACAAGGCTCATGTGAATTGCCTGACTTTAATCTAAAGCTGGTTAGCCAGCCCAGCACGTGAGTGCAAAAGACAAGGCTGAAGCATTTGCAACTATCTTCAGCCAGAAGTGCCGAGTGGATGATTCATCTCGGCCTCCTCCTGAGGTCCCCAGCATCACAGATGCAAGTCTTCAGCCCATTCAATTCACTCCACGTGATGTCAAGAAATGGCTGAAGACACTGGATACTGCAAAGGCTATGGGCCCTGACAACATTCCGGCAATAGTACTGAAGACTTGTGCTCCAGAACTAGCTGCGCTCCTAGCCAAGCTGTTCCAGTACAGCTACAACACTGGCATCTACCCGGCAATGTGGAAAATTGCCCAAGTATGTCCTGTCTACAAAAAGCAGGACAAATCTGACCCGGCCAATTACCATCCCATCAGTCTACTCTCAATCATCAGCAAAGTGATGGAAGGTGTCGTCGACAGTGCTATCAAGCGGTACTTACTCAGCAATAACCTGCTAACTGATGCCCAGTTTGGGTTCCGCCAGGGCCACTCAGCTCCTGACCTCATTACAGCCTTGGTCCAAACATGGACAAAAGAGCTGAACTCAAGAGGTGAGGTGAGAGTGACTGCCCTTGACATCAAGGCAGCATTTGATCGAGTGTGGCATCAAGGAGCCCTAGCAAAACTGAAGTCAATGGGAATCAGGGGAAAACTCTCCATTGGTTGGAATCATACCTAGCACAAAGGAAGTTGGCTGTGGTTGTTGGAGGTCATTCATCTCAATCACATGACATCACTGCAGGAGTTCCTCAGGGCAGTGTCCTAGGCCCAACCATCTTCAGCTGTTTCATCAATGACTTTCCCTCCATCATAAGGTCAGAAGTGGGGATGTTTGCTGATGATTGCACACTGTTCAGCACCATTCGAGACTCGTCAGATACTGACGCAGTACGTGTCCATATGCAGCAAGACCTGGACAACATTCACCCTTGGGCTGACAAGTGGCAAGTAACATTCGCACCACACAAGTGCCAGGCAATGACCATCTCCAACAAGCGAGACTCTAACAATCTCCCCTTGACATTCAATGGCATTACCATCGCTGAATCCCCCACTATCAACATCCTGGGGGTTACCATTGATCAGAAACTGAACTGGACCAGCCATATAAATACTGTGGCTACAGGAGCAGGCCAGAGGCTGGGAATTCTGCGGCGAGTGTCTCACCTCCTGACTCCCCAAAGCCTTTCCACCATCTACAAGGCACAAGTCAGGAGTGTGATGGAATACTCTCCACTTGCCTGGATGAGTGCAGCTCCAACAACACTCAAGAAGCTCGACACCATTCAGGATAAAGCAGCCCGCTTGATTGGCACTCCATCCACCACCTTCAACATTCACTCCCTCCACCACCGGCGCACTGTGGCTGCAGTGTGTACCATCTACAAGATGCACTGCAGCAACTCGCCAAAGCTCCTTCAACAGCACTTTCCAAACTCGCGACTTCTACCACTTAGAAGGACAAGGGCAGCAGACGCATGGGAACATTACCACCTACAAGTTCCCCTCCAAGCCACACACCATCCTGACTTGGACCTGTATCGCCGTTCCTTCACTGTCGCTGGGCCAAAATCCTGGAACTCCCTTCCTAACAGCATTGTGGGTGTACCTACACCATATGGACTGCAGCGGTTCAAGAAGGTGGCTCACCACCATCTTCTCAAGGGCAATTAGGGATGGGCACTAAATGCAGGCCTAGCCAGCGACGCCCACATCCCATCAATGAATAAAAAAAAAGATTGATCAGATGACACCTAAATTAAATAAGTTTGGTGCTTCATACTTAGTAATTGAGTTATGAGGACTAGAAAGGTCCCTGTTTCTTTACCTGGTGTGTGCTAAGTTAGCTTGCTGATCTCAACTGAGTGGTAGGGGCACTACTATTGGCCAGAGCTCCCATTGTTTAGGGTTGGAAAATTAGCTTCTTTATATTTTATTCATTCATGGGATGTGGGCGTCACTGGCAAGGCCAGCATTTATTGCCCATCCCTAATTGTCCTTGAGAAGGTGGTGGTGAGCCACCTTCTTGAACCGCGGCAGTCCTTGTGGTGAAGTTAGGTAGGAGTTCCAGGATTTTGACCCAGCAACGATGAAGGAACAACGATAAATTTCCAAGTCAGGATGGTGAGTGACTTGAGGGGAACTTGGAGGTGATGATGTTCCCATGCACCTGCTGCCCTTGTCCTTCTAGGCGGTAGAGGTTGCAGGTTTGGGACGTGCTGTCACAGAAGTCTTGGCGAGTTGTGCATCTTATTGATGGTGCACACTGCAGCCACGATGCACCGGTGGTGGAGGGAGTGAATGTTTAAGGTGGTGGATGGGGTGCCAATCAAGTGGGCTGCTTTGTCCTGGATGGTGTCGAGCTTCTTGAGTGTTGTTGAAGCTGCACTCATCCAGGCAAGTGGAGAGTATTCCATCATATTCCTGGCTTGTGCCTTGTAGATGGTGGAAAGGCTTTGGGGAGTCAGGAGATGAGTCACTGCAGAATACCTAGCCTCTAACCTACTCTTGTAGGCACAGTACAAGTTAAGATTCTGGTCAATGGTGACCCCCTCAGGATGTTGATAGTGGAGGATTCGGCGATGGTAATGCTGTTGAATGTCAAGGGGAGATGGTTTGGCTCTCTCTTGTTGGAGATAGTCATTGCCTAGCACTTGTATGGCATGAATATTACTTGCCACTTATCAGCCCAAGCCCGAATGTTGTCCAGCTCTTGTTGCATGTGGGCACAGACTGCTTCATTATCTGAGGAGTTGCAAGCGGAACTGATCACTGACTGCAAATGAACACCCTCACTTCTGATCTTATGATGGAGCAGCTGAAGATGGTTGGGTCTAGGACACTGCCCTGAGGAACTCCTGCAGCGATGTCCTGGGGCTGAGATGATTGGCCTCCAACAACCACAACCATCTTCCTTTGTGCTAGGTATGACTCCAGCCAGTGGAGAGTTTCCCCCTGATTCCCATTGACTTCAGCTTTACTAGGGCTCCTTGATGCCACACTTGGTCAAATGCTGCCTTGATGTCAAGGGCAGTCACTTTCACCTCACCTCTGGAATTCAGCTCCTTCGTCCATGTTTGGACCAAGGCTGTAATGAGGTCTGGAGCTGAGTGATCCTGGCAGAACCCAAACTGAGCATCGGTGAGCAGGTTATTAGTGAGTAAGTGCCGCTTGATAGCAGTCGACAACACCTTCCATCACTTTGCTGATGATTGAGAGTAGACTGAAGGGGCAGTAATTATCCGGATTGGATTTGTCCTGATTTTTGTGGACAGGACATACCTGGGTAATTTTGCACTTTGTTGGGTAGATGCCAGTGTTATAGCTGCAGTGGAACAGCTTGGCTAGAGGTATGGCTAGTTCTGGAGCACAAGTCACCAGCACTACAGCCGGGATGTTGTCAGGGCCCACAGCCTTGGCTGTAACCAGTGCGCTCAGCCGTTTCTTGATATCACGTGAAGTGAATCGAATTGGATGAAGACTGGCTTCTGTGATGGCGGGGACCTCAGGAGGAGGCCGAGGTGGACCATCCACTCGGCACTTCTGGCTGAAGATGGTTGCGAATGCTTCAGTTCAGCAGCAGACTGGGTAAACAAGGAACAACCCTTGCCTCATTCACTTCACTCTCGCATAACATCACTGCATGTCTTATCAAAGTTTTGAAAAATTATGACAACAAGAAGGCATTGCATCCAGCCAGAGGAGACTGAAGGCAGGAGGAACAGACCCTTGGGAGTGGATGGCAGCAAACACTCAGAAATATCACGTGTCACTGGAGAGAGATGGCACCAACATTAAGTGCTAACTCCCCTCACCCCCAGGACAGCAGAATAGTCCTGGAAAACGTTCCACATCCTCAGCAGGGAAGGCAAGATACTCTTCCGTTTCTTTCTAATTATCATGGGCACCAGCACAGTCTTCATCTTTTTAAAGCAACACTTGCACAATTAATCCTTCACAATGCTCTCTGGTTAAGGATGGCTTTAACTCGGGATCTTGCACTCTAGCTACCCAGTTCCCCTAACAGCAATAACTTACATGCACAACCTATAACCCCTTCCTCCACTTTAACAGGCTGATACTCCCCCATATCTTACTTCAGCTTTCAATTCAATTCAAATCGCTTTATTGGCATGACAAGGTACATCTTATGTTGCCAAAGCATCGAAAAACATTTATGGTTGAACACATAAACGCAGATCTATCCATACAGTGTATAAACAGATATATCCCTGAGTGTATAAATATACATTCATATAATTTGTATATACTCTTTTCTTAGATTTACTGGTTGTCCCTCTGTTTATGGCAAGCTGTAACATAGTGTGCCGCTAAGGTTACACAATTTCTCTCTTCCCCTAGTAGGTATGGGAGTTTTTGGTCGTCATTCAAATTTCTGAATTCCGGGCATATTTTTGTGAATTTTGGGTAGAAATTCTCCATTATGCCCTGATATTTTCTACAAGCTGTGAGGAAGTGCATCTCTGTCTCCACCACTCCCTGGCTGCAGTGAGAGCATATCCTGTCCTCTCTTGGTAGCCGGGTCTGCCTGTGTCTACCTTTTTCGATGGCCAGGCTATGTTCACTAAGTCTGTACCTTGTCAAGGTTTTTCTCAGTTTGCTATCCTTTACCATGGTCAGGTAATCAGCCATGTTGTATTGTCTGTTTAGGGCCAAGTAGCAATTGAGTTTGTTTTGGGTTTTTGTTGTTTCTGCCCAATATGACAGATATTTTTCCTTTTGCTTAGTGACGATTGTGTTGGGTCGAATTCTTTGTGTTACGCTGTCACTGTCCTGACACTCCTCGATTGCTGGCCTTCTCCTCATTTGCCCTATCTTCTTGCAGGAGAAATTGGCAGACAATGCCTGCCAGAGGCAGGCCACTGCTTCCCTAGTTTCAACTACCTCGCCTCCTTCAAGGAGAAGGCTGGGCAGCTTGTGGAGAGGCATTGAGCTCTTACCGTGAAAGATGGTGAGATCAGCAGCATCATGTTGGCTCAGGTTACTGCCTGAGCATCTACACTGTTGCCCTGGCATTCCTGTGAAGAACCACACAGACACAAGCTTCCCCCCTTCTCTGTCTTCTTAATCCCAAGGTAGTATGGCTCAGCCATTCTTAGCTTATCCCTCCCTTTCCTTACAGGTCTGCCACAGCAACAGGCACCACAGGAGGAGGAAGTAGGACAGCAGCACATACCAGGCCTCCGGCCATCCTCCTCAGAACACCATGCCAGTGGAACATGGGAGGCAGCATCAAGCTGCTCAGGACCAAGCTGACATGAGATGAAAACCACTTCAGTCCCATGACCCTTCTCTACAGCATGAGGAGCCAACTTCCCATGATCCTGGCCCTCAGGTGGCACTTAGTAGGGGCACCAGAATAGATGAAAGAAAGACACATGTAGGCGCCCACCAACAGTGTTTGGAAAGAGTAAGGTGTTTGTGTGCATTTTGCAATTATTGTATTAAAATGTACTGTGTGCACTGACAGGGCACTTTGTTATTCCTGGATATCCTGCAGGAAAGGGTGCACTCATTTGGTGCTGAATTATTCACTCAAGTGACGATTACTGGAACAGTCATGTAGAGTCAAAGAGGGTTGATGTGTTATCATGTGGTCGGATGGCGGTGGTTTGAGGGAAAATCTCTTTATTTGCAAGGGAAGGAGATCAGGCTGTGGTGTCAAAGGTGGACTGTTACACAGAAGAGAAGACTTCACAGACGATCTGTTTTCTGATGCCCCTTTCAGCAGTCACTGAGGCTGCCTCTGAATGTAGATCACAATGCTGAACTTCCTCCAAGGGCGCAATCGACAAATTGGGCACAAAACGCGCTCGACGCTGCGCCCACCTGGCCGAGGTGAAATCGGGCACAGGTTTCCACGCAAACGAATTAACATAAACCCAAACGTAAAACCTCCCACGAGTCAGCGCAATCAATGAGCGCAATTGAACATAATCGTTGATGACTGGAACAGAGTCAATGGGGCCTCAAGGTGCTAGGGTAGGGCAGTATAAAAGGTGAGGGGGGAAAATTCCCCTTTCGTGCAAGGCTGGAGACTACAAAGTAAGCAGCACTGGTCTCTCTGTCCTGCAAACTTTTACAGTAATTAGTTTAAATCGCTGTGCAGTCGGAAGTATTTTAACTTTACCCTCCTTACAGAGGAATAGCCATAACCTAAACTTCCTTCAAGTTTTTTAAAGATGTGTAGCAGGGCTTTGATTCACTGCTAGTCAGCTGATTTGCACTGGATTCATGTGACCATAGGTGCCTGTGAATCTGGGCGCAATGTAATGAACCCCCCGAACAAGCGCAATTGGCGGAAAGGCACCTTTTGGACCTGGGGGCGTGACCAGTTTTGAGGGAAGGGTTCAATGGACAGACTTAAAAAATCGCAAATACTTGGGTGTATCCGAGTTGTAACACATTTATGCCTAAAATTCTGTGCTGTTTTACGCTATTTGACTTGATTCTGTCCAGATTATGATGTTATCCGGGTAGAAATCAGACGGAAACTCAGGGCCCACATTGCTCCATTTTTACCCTCATAGAAACATAGAAGATAGGAGCAGGAGCAGGCCATTCGGCCCCTCAAGCCTGCTCCGCCATTCAATGAGATCATGGCTGATCATCCAAATTCAGTACCCTGTCCCTGCCTTCTCCCCATATCCCTTGATCCCTTTAGCCTTAAGAAATATATCCAACTCTTTCTTGAATATATTTAATGAACTGGCCTCCACCGCCCTCTGTGGCAGAGAATTCCACAGGTTCACCACTCTCTGGGTGAAGAAATTCCTCCTCATTTCAGTCCTAAATGGCTTACCCCTTATCCTTAGACTATGACCCCTGGTTCTGGACTCCCCGGCCATCATAAACATCCTTCCTACATCTAGTCTGTCCAGGCCTGACAGAATTTTATAAGTTTCGATGAGATCCCCTCTCAATTTTCTAAACTCCAGTGAGTATAAGCCCAATCGACACAATCTCTCCTCATACGTCATTCCTGCCATCCCAGGTATCAGCCTGGTGAATCTTCGCTGCACTTCTTCCATGGCAAGAACGTCCTTCCTCAGATAAGGCGACCAAAACTGCACACAATACTCAAGGTGCGGTCTCACCAAGGCCCTGTACAACTGTAGCAAGACATCCTTGTTCCTGTACTCGAACCCTCTTGCTACGAAGGCCAACATACCATTTGCCTTCTTAACCGCCTGCTGCACCTGCATGCTTACCTTCAGCGACTGGTGCACAAGAACACCCAGGTCTCTTTGCACTTCCCCTTCTCCCAATCTATTGCCATTCAAATAATAATCTGCCTTCCTGTTTTTGCCACCAAAGTGGATAACCTCACATTTATCCACATTATAGTGCATTTGCCATGTTTCTGCCCAATCACCCAATCAGTCCAAATCATACTGGAGTTTCACGACATCCTCCTCACAGCTTACCCTCCCACCCAGCTTTGTGTCGTCTGCAAATTTGGAGATATTACATCCAATTCCCTCGTCCAGATCATTAATATATATTGTGACCAGCTGGGATCCTAGGACCGATCCTTGCGGTACCCCACTAGTCACTGCCTGCCACTCGGAAAACGACCCGTTTATTCCAACACTTTGCTTTCTGTCCGCCAACCAGTTCTCTATCCAAGTCAATACCTTGCCCCCAATCCCATGTGCCTTAATTTTGCACGCTAATCTCTTATGTGGGACCTTATCGAAAGCCTTCTGAAAGTCCAAATACACCACATCCACTGGTTCTCCCTTATCTATTTTACCAGTTACATCCTCAAAAAATTCCAGTAGATTAGTCAAGCATGATTTACCTTTTGTAAATCCATGTTGACTTTGTCCGATCCTGTCACTGCTTACCAAGTGCTCTGCTATTACATCTTTTATAATAGATTCTAGCATTTCCCCCACTACCGATGTCAGGCTTACCAGTCTATAATTCCCCGCTTTTTCTCGACCACCTTTTTTGAATAGTGGGGTAACATTAGCTACGCTCCAATCCATGGGTACTGTTCCAGAGTCTATCGAGTTCTGGAAGATGACCAGCAATGCATCTACTATTTCTAGGGCCACTTCCTTAAGTACCCTGGGATGTAGATTATCAGGCCCTGGGGATTTATCGGCCTTTAGTCCCATCAATTTTCCTAACACCATTTCCCTACAAATACTGATTTCTTTCAGTTCCACCCTTTCATCAGGCCCTATGTTCCCCGGCATCTCTGGGAGGTTATTTGTGTCCTCCTTTGTGAAGACAGAACCAAAGTATGAATTTAGTTGGTCTGCCATTTCTTTGTTTCCCATTATAAATTCCCCTGATTCTGACTGTAAGGGACCTACGCTTGACTTCGCCAATCTTTTTCTCTTCACATATCTATAAAAGCTTTTACAGTCAGTTTTTATGTTCACTGCTAGCTTACTCTCATATTCTCTTTTCCCTTTCTTAATTAATCCCTTTGTCCTCCTTTGTTGAATCCTAAACTGCTCCCAATCCTCAGGATTATTGCTTTTTCTGGCCAATTTATATGTCGTCTCCTTGGATCTTATGCTATCCCTAATTTCCCTTGTTAGCCATGTTTGAGTCACCTTTTTTGTTTTATTTTTATGCCAAACTGGGATGAACAATTTCTGTAGCTCATCCATTCGGTCTTTGAATGTTTGCCATTGCCTATCCACCGTCAACCCTTTGAGTGCCATTCCCCAATCAATCCTACCCAACTCGCTCCTCAGACCATCGTAGTTTCCTTTATTTAAATTGAGGACCCTAGTCTCTGAGTCAACTACTTCATTCTCCATCTTAATGAAGAATTCGATCATATTATGATTGCTCAGACCCAAGGGGCATCGTACAACAAGATTGCTAATTAATCCTTTCTCGTTACATAATACCCAGTCTAAGCTGGCCTGATCTCTGGTTGGTTCCTCGACATATTGGTCCAGGAAACCATCCCGTAAACACTCCAGGAATTCCTCCTCCACATTATTGTTACTAATTTGGTTGGCCCAATCTATATGTAGATTAAAGTCACCCATGATGACTGCTGTGCCCTTATTGCACGCTTCTTTAATTTCCCTTTTAATGCCATCCCCAACCTCCGCCTTACTGTTGGGAGGTCTATATACCACTCCCACTAATGTTTTTTTCCCCTTAGTATTTCTCAATTCTACCCATACAGATTCCACATCATCAGAGCTAATATCCTTCATTACAATTGTATTAATCCCTTCTTTAACCAGTAATGCTACCCCACCTCCCTTTCCTTTTTGCCTATCTTTCCTGAATATCGAATACCCCTGGATGTTGAGTTCCCAGTCTTGGCCATCCTTGAGCCACGTTTCCGTAATCCCAACCAAATCATATTCGTTTACCTCTATTTGCGCAGCCAATTCATCCACCTTATTACAAATGCTCCTCGCATTAAGACACAAAGCCTTCAGGCTTGTTTTTTTAACGCTCTTAGACCTCATGGCCCCTGATAACCATAAGTTGACTTTGCTGGACCGATGTTCACAAATTTAAAATGAAGTATTTTAAACACAACTTTTTCCAGTAACCTTTATCAAGTAGCAACAAGGGGAGGCCTCATAGCCAGTTCTCAGCAAGTATGAGCTGTGGAAGAGATGGTGATACTCTTACAAAGTTCAGGAACCCCTGTACTAATAGGTCAGCAGTCCGCAATTTTCAGAATAGGTTGTGGTGTGGGCTGATGGTTGTTTGGGTTAGTTTGACATTCAGGCTGATGGTAGATTGGGTTGGATCAGGCAGAGGTATCTTCTACCAGTGTAGTTTTTGCCAAAAGAGCATGGCCCATCACATGCACTCATACTTCACAAGCGCTATAACTCGCAACATTAAATTACACTTTCCTATCAGATGTCCCTGTCCGCTACTTTAAAGGAAGTGTCAGCCCATTTAAAATTAACAGGTTGATGCTCTCCTTAAAGCAGTGGACAGGGAACTTCATAACAGTGTGATCAATGTTCATCCAATAATCCACAATATAATCTCCAGGCTCGTGTCACTTGGAATATGATAGTCTGCAATTTTTCAATGTGCTGTAAGGGAAGCTTCTTTTGTTCCAGATTGTAGCAAGCTGACCATAGGAAATTACAATAGCCTGTTTGGGGAATGTCAAAACTCACAGTCTATTTCAAACTGATACAACATAGAACGATAGCAAAATACTGCGGATGCTGGAAATCTGAAATAACAACAGAAAATGCTGGAAACACTCAGCAGGCCAGGCAGCATCGTGGAGAGAGAGACAGAGTTAACATTTCGGGTCGGAGACCTTTTGTCAGAACTGGTAAAAGTTGGGGAAGTAACAGATTTTAAGCAGGTGCAGAGGCTGGGAAAGGGGTGGGGGGGGGCGGAAGGAGCTGAAGGGACAGTCTGTGCTAGAATACAAGGCAGGAGAGATTAAATGTTGCAAATGGGGATGGCAGAATCATCAACAGCTGCCGCCTGAAAAAATGGGGGCAGGGGGGTTATAGTCTGAAATTGTTGAACTCGATATTGAGCCCGGAAGACTGTAAAGTGCGTAATCGAAAGATGAGGTGCTGTTCCTCGAGCTTATGTTAAGCTATCCCTTGCCCTGCCAGTACATTTTACACCCAATCTCAGCCTATTACCATCTCGTCTAGCTTCTAACACCTTTTATTGTCTCTTTTTTACTTCTTTTGTTTCTTTTATTCTTTTGTCTGATCGCAGCCCTGCCTCCAATCTATCTTTTCTTTCCAGTTTTGAAGAAGGGTTCGACCCGAAACGTCAACTCAAATTTCTGTCCACGGATGTTGCCTGACCTGCTGAGTTTTTCCAGCATTTTCTGTTGTTATTTCGGATTTCCAACATCCGCAGTATTTTGCTATCGTTCATTGGAACAGTGTTTGGCTCAGCTAATCAAGTAAAGGAACTAGCAACTCCATTACTTTACATATATTTCATGTACTTTAGTGGAACATAATTGCAGACCATTACAAAAAGACTTTCAGACTGCTGTGGTATCTGTGTTCTGGTTCCAGCTCATGAACCAATGCTAAGGTAATTGAAACTGTGTGCACTAAGAAAGAAAGAACGAACTTACCTTTATCTACCGCTTTTCACATCCTCAGGGCGCCCCAAGGCACTTCACAGCCAATGAATGACTTCTGAAATGTAGTCACTGCTCTTTCATAGGCAAACAAAGAAGCCAATTTCTGCACACCAAGGTCCCACAACTTACAAATGAGATAATCTGTTTTGTTCATGTTGGTTAAGGGATTAATGTTGATCAAGACATCAAGAGAACTTCCCTCCTCTTATTCACTAAAGTGCCATGAGATCTTTTGTGTCTCGCTGAACAGACAGATGGGGCCTTGGTTAAAGTCTCCTCATCCAAAAGATAGGTTGTTTGTTTGAAATTTTTAACTTTAAGATTCCTTAGTTGCAATGATTTGGTAAAAATCAATAATTATAGTTTGAATGGGAAAAGGCTGGAAGAGCAGAGGGATTTGGGAGTTCGGATTCACAAGGCATTTAAAGCAGCCCATCAAATGGATAAGGCCATAAAACAGCTAACGGAATACTGGGTTTTCTGGCAAGTGGTATAGAATATAAAAGCCGAGGTGTAATGGTAAGTCTATTTAAAACCTTAGTAAGACCACAGTTCGAGTACTAGGTGCAGCTTTAGGCTCCACACTGTAGGAAGGATGTTAAGGCAATTGAAAGGGTACAGTGTGGATTCACTAGGTTGCTGTCTGGTATGAGAAAATATAATATGTAGAAAGACTTGAAACTTCCCATATTATTCTGTATTCATAGAAACATAGAAACATAACATAGAAACACAGAAGATAGGAGCAGGAGTAGGCCATTCGGCCCTTCGAGCCTGCTCCGCCATTCAACGAGATCATGGCTGATCATCCAAACCCTAGCACCCAGTCCCTACACCGACAGCCATCCCACCCATTCATAACTTGAATTTATAAGTTTAGTGTTATATCTTTCAGATCATATTGTATAGTAATCTGGGATGTAATGTTTAAGTTATCCACCAGATGGAGCCAAATATTAAGGGTTCACATTCACCAGTATTTAAGGTAATGGGTCATGTATTCAATGTCCTGGTACACCAGTTTATACGGTAATGTGGCATTGCATTATGGGTATGACTCAGAGGTTCATCCTCCATCTTGGCTCGTGCAATAAGAAATGTGCCTTGCCTCCAGCTTGTAAGAGCTATGTCTCTCGGCTACACCGTGTAAATAAACAGTTGGGTTTTGTTCCTAATATCTCGCTTCTCTCAGTTTCTGACCTTACCACTTGGATATCACATATTGGCGATGAGGATAAACAGATCACAATTTGACAAAGAAAAAAAAGAACAGGAACACTGAATAACGGATCATGGCTGCTACGGTAGGAAGGATCTCTGCTTTTGATGTTCAGACGCAGACCTGGGATGAATACTGCGAGGTGTTGATGCATTTCTTTGAAGCAAATGATATAATTGATGTTGGAAAAAGGAGAGCTATTTTGCTAACTTCCGTGGGAAGTCAGACGTATAGTTTAATGAGAAACTTATGCAGTCCTGCAAAGCCTGGAGACAGATCATTTGCTAACTTAGTGGCCTTGCTAAAGGACCATTTCAATCCCAGACCAAGTGAGATTGTACAGCGTTTCAAATTTAATTCACGGAACAGAAAACCGGGAGAGACTGTATTGGATTATGTAGCGGTGTTGCGAAAATTGGCACACGATTGCAATTATGGCAACAACCTGAAAGACATGCTGAGAGATAGGCTAGTTTGCAGGATAATGGATGATCGAATGCAGCGGAGATTATTGTCCGAGACTGGGCTTACGTATGAAAAAGCGTTGGAACTTGCTCAAGCCATAGAGACAGCGAACCGAGATGTAAAAGAAATACAAGGTTCAGACTGGGCTACTACAAAGCAAGTTGCAGGTCAGGTTATTGTGCACAAGTTAAACATGCGTCAGAAACCACGTGAGCATGTAAAGGCATGTTATAGATGCAATGGCGATCATCTGGCAAGGGAATGCAGGTTTCTGGAGGAAAAGTGCCACAAGTGTGGGAAAAAAGGGCACATAAAACGTGCATGCAGGGCAAAAGCAATCGTGGAGGAATATAAACCAAAAGGGGGAGGAAAGCAAAACCTAGGAAGAGAAGTGAAAAAACAGGGAGCACATCACATCAGCAGAGAAGCTGAGAAAGAAGACGACATGTTCATAATGCATAGTATGGTAGAGAACATTCCAAAAGTGGATCCTATCACTTTGCAACTGACAGTAAATGACTCTGAGGTCAACTTTGAAGTGGATACAGGATGCGGTGTAACCATAATGAACAGGGAGGAGTACTCAAAGTTGTGGAACCGTGCAAAAGTTCCAGAGTTAAAGTCTTGCTCTATGCAGCTTAAAACCTATACCGGTGAACGAATGGCGACATTGGGTACAGCTACTGTAACTGTGCAACACAGGGACACCGTGAAACAGCTACCTGTAGTTGTAGTATCGGGTTCCGGACCAAACCTGTTAGGTCGGGGCTGGATACAAGAACTTAAATTAGATTGGGGAGCAATAAATCAAATAGAGGGAGGCAAACAGTTGTCTTTGCAAGAAGTGTTGATTGAACATGAGAACGTGTTCAAGGAAGAACTTGGCACATTTAATGGCCCCCCAGCTAAGATTTATGTAGACAAGGAGGCACTGCCAAGGTTTTTTAAACAACGACCTGTGCCGTATGCCATGAAACTGAAGGTAGAGGTTGAGCTTGAGTGTCTTTTGAGGGAGAACATACTGGAACCCGTGAAATGTTCAGAATGGGCAGCTCCTATTGTACCTGTTTTAAAACCGGACAATTCGGTAAGACTCTGTGGAGATTATAAATTGACAGTAAATAGGGGCCTAGAAATTCAGTATAGCCACGTTCGGGGCGCTACAGTCGGGCGGCCGCTAAAGTTTGCGCCCGGCGCAAGTTCGCGCCACCTTCGCCGATATTCAGTCGCATCGCCCCAAGAGGTTGCTGCTGCGCTAAAACAGGTGATGCATGACTATCATTAGGTGCTAAGCCGGCGGTCTGGGGCGATACCCCCGAGGGCGGGCGCAGCGCAGGTGCGGCGAGTTGCTGATTGACGGCAGACACTCTGGCGCTGGTCAGCTCTTAAAGGGGCAGGGTGGACTTGTCTGGCTGCCATGCCCTGCGCATTGCAGCCCTGAAGCAAGGCCTGACCAATGCTGGTTCATCAGTTCTACGCCCTGGACCATGGGGAAGCCCGCTATTCTTCCAAATCCCATTGTACACTCTTGCTGCTTGTCCAGGGTCATGGGGAAGGAGATGTACTGACGTCTCCTTCTGAAAAGGGCATTGTTCACCTGTCGGATGCAGCAATGTACCGCGAACTGGGAGATGTTGGCAATGTCCCCAGTAGCGGATTGGAAGGAGCCGGTGGCATAGAAGTTGAGAGCCACCGTCACCTTCACTGCCACCAACAGAGACGTCCTGTTCCTCAGCTGTGGCTGCAGATCTCTGCGAAGCAGGTGGCAGATCTCAGTGACCACCTCCCTTCTGAATCGCAGCCTCCGAACACACTGCTCCTCAGACATGTTCAGATATGAGAACTGCTGGCGGTATACCCTGGGTGGGTAAGGCCTCCTGTGCCGACACCTGTTGGCCCTTCTCCGTCTGGTCATGACTGGCACTCTCTCACGGCGTCTCTGATCCCTTTGAATGCAATGCAGAAAGCCAACGTTTCCACCCATTGTAGCCCCCATTACAGTATATGTGGCGACTCAAGGCTATGGCACTGAAAGTGAAATCCAAGTGCAAAGCTCTGGCCTGAAGCCAGAAGTACCTGTGCGAGCGCTGAGTCAAAGCAAAAAGCTCTCTGCCTTTGTCTCTCACACAGAAGGATTGGCACAAAATGGCTGTCACTTATAATGCAGGAGGAGTCCCCTTTAAATAGCGCCCCCCGCACCCCGCAGCGACTGGGAACCGTTCCCCTCTACCAGTCGCTGGGGGCGCCAGGCGCAAAGAAGGGCGGCGCCACTGAAGTTCTGGTTTGGGGCGCACAAAGGGCGTTGCAGGATGAAATGACGTCAGGATCTGCACGCGCAGCTGAGCGCGCGCAAAGACTTTGCGCCGACGCTAAATCTCTAGTGAAGTTGGGGAGAGGCGCAGATCGCGCTGCGCCCGGCCGCTAGCCGCCTATCGCCCAACATCTCCTCCTCCTAAGGCGCTACCGGCTGGCGCAAGCAACTGAATTTCTAGGCCAGGGTGTCTAAACTAGAACAGTATCCTATTCCCAAAACAGAGGATCTTTTTGCAAACCTGGCTGGAGGGAAGAAATTCACGAAGCTGGATATGAGTCATGCATACTTGCAGATTACACTAGATGAGGAATCCAAGAAGTATGTAACCATAAATACACACAAGGGTTTGTTTACCTATAACCGCTTACCATTCAGTGTCTCATCTAGTCCAGCTATTTTCCAGAGAACTATCGAGGGTGTACTACAAGGGATCCCACATGTTTCAATCTATCTGGATGACATTCTGGTGACGGGAAGAACCGACCAGGAGCATCTGAGCACTCTGAGAGAAGTACTACAAAGATTGGATAAGGCTGGGTTACGGCTCAAGAGGAGTAACTGCACTTTCCTGGGGAATGAGGCCGTGTTCCTGGGACACAGAGTGGACGCCACCGGGCTCCATCCAATCAAGGAGAAGGTACAAGCACTGCAGGAGGCCCCAGCTCCTACCAATGTGACTGAGTTATAAGCTTACCTGGGACTGCTAAACTATTATAACAGATTTTTACCAAACTTGGCAACAGTGTTAGCACCTCTTCACAAACTTCTGCGTAAGGAGACACAGTGGCAGTGGGAAGAGGAACAGAGGGTTTCATTTGAACAGTCCAAGAAACTGATGCTGTCCTCGGATGTGCTGGTTCACTACAATGCAGAGAAAGACATCATTCTCTCTTGTGATGCTTCACCTTACGGGGTGGGGGCGGTTCGTTCACACAGCTTGGAAGATGGAACAGAAAGACCAATAGGGTTTAGGTCTCGAACTCTGACACCGGCGGAAAAAAACTATTCCCAGTTAGATAAAGAGGGGTTAGCAGTAATGTTTGGGTTACAGAGGTTTCACAAGTACATATATGGCAGGAAATTCACCATATGCACCGATCATAAACCTCTTCTATCTCTTTTTAATGAAATGAAAGCAGTACCACAGATGGTGTCACCCCGGATCCAGAGGTGGGCAGTGACGTTGAGGGCATATGAGTATGTCATCGTTTACAAGGCGGGCAAGTACCATGGGAACGCAGATGCCTTGAGCCGTCTTCCACTGCCAGGTACACTTATCCGTGCAGCTCCAGAGGACAGAGTTTTGATGTTGGAGGACACGGACACGGCAATTGTGACCGCAGAACAAGTAAGGACATGGACCGATAAAGATCCAGTACTGTCTAGAGTCTGAAAATATGTGATGAGGGGTTGGCCACAGCATCCGGAAGGGACTGATTTCATATCTTACAGTGTCAGGAAGACAGAGCTGGGTGTGCAGGATGGTTGCGCGTTGTGGGGAGCACGAGTGATTATTCCACAGCCAGCACGACAGTCTATCCTAGGGCAACTACATCAGTGTCATCCTGGAGTTTCACGTATGAAAGCCTTGGCAAGGAGTTACTTGTGGTGGCCAAAGCTAGATGAGGAGATAGAAAATCTAGTCAAGACATGCAGCACTTGTCAAGTACACAGGAAGGCACCAGCAGAGGCTCCTCTCCACCCCTGGGAGTGGCCGGATAAACCATGGAGAAGATTACATGTAGATTATGCGGGTCCATTCATGGGAAAGATGTTCCTCATAATCATTGATATCCATTCCAAATGGATGGATGTTTATCCTGTAAATTCGACTTCATCTACTGTTACTATAGACTGCCTGCGTAGGAGTTTTAGTAATCAAGGGCTACCGGAGATCGTAGTAAGTGACAATGCCACGTGTTTTGTGAGTACCGAAACAAGAGTTCATGAGAAACAATGGCATAGTGCACGTGACCTCAGCTCCACATCATCCATCTTCAAATGGACTTGCAGAGAGAGCCGTACAAACATTTAAGGAGATGATGAAAAAAAGTGCGGAAGGGAGTTTGGCAGCCAAGGTGTCACGAGTTCTGTTCAGCTGCAGAATAACACCTCAATCTACCACAGGACTCTCTCCTGCTGAGCTGTTGTTAGGACGTCGACTACGCTCCACTCTTGACCTGGTTCACCCAGATCTAAAAAGGAAGGTGGAAAACCAACAAATCAAACAAAAGGAGAACCATGACAGAAGGACAAAGAGCCACAGTTTTGGAGAAGAAGATGCGGTCCTTACCAGGAATTTCAGTTATGGTCCAAAATGGATTCCTGGCATCATAGATTCAATGACCGGTCCAATATCATATACGGTCATGGTGGGAACTGGTCAGGTAGTACGCAGACATGTAGATCAGATACTGACCAGACAAGGGGAAATCGAACTGAAGGTTCCAGCGGAGATGTCGGAGGACAAGTTGGCCCCCAGTTATCCAAATGCATCGGTGGTACCACCACCACGAACAGAGCCAGTTCCACCTGGACCTCTTCGACAAGAGGAAACCATTGTAGCAGAGTCAGATACTCTGAGTACTGCTCAGGAGCAGCAGGTGGCTCTACCACAACCAAGCAGGGGCTTGACTGTAAGACGTTCACCAAGGACTCACAAGCCACCAGAGAGATTGATAACGACCTGCTAGATTCGTTCAGTATGGACTATCGTTAAAGGAGTTTCCTTATGGGACTTTTTAAGAATGTTGTTAAGAAATTAATGTTCAACTTAAGAGGGGAGGGATATAGTAATCTGGGATGTAATGTTTAAGTTATCCACCAGATGGAGCCAAATATTAAGGGTTCACATTCACCAGTATTTAAGGTAATGGGTCATGTATTCAATGTCCTGGTACACCAGTTTATACGGTAATGTGGCATTGCACTATGGGTATGACTCAGAGGTTCATCCTCCATCTTGGCTCGTGCAGTAAGAAATGTGCCTTGCCTCCAGCTTGTAAGAGCTATGTCTCTCGTCTACACCGTGTAAATAAACAGTTGGGTTTTGTTCCTAATATCTCGCTTCTCTCAGTTTCTGACCTTACCACTCGGATATCACATATTGGATATGAAAGGATTGAAGCGTTTAACTCCCTCCTGACAGTGACAGAATTCAGTGCTGCCTCTGTACTGATACCTATTCCCCCAACTCCACTCTCAGCCTTTTGAATTTTGAAATCATTATTCGTGAAAGCACTTGTATTTCAGCAGATTTTGTGTGCCTACATGAGGTAAGACACACATTGGCATTTATGAGGCAATATCTGGCTTCACACACCAAATCAAGATACTTCTTGATTTTTGGTAGTTATTTTGCATAATATACATTTTTGTACAACGCAGTCGTTCTTGTAAGTTCAATAAGGAATCTGCATCAAGAAGTGAATCCCATTGAATGGAGAGAAGGCTACCTCTGGAATGCTAATTTATAAAGATGCTTGGTTTATTTGGGCAAGTGTGAGCTGAACAAACTCACTATCGTAAAAGTGTCACTGTTGAAATTCAAGTATGTTACTTTATTGGGTTTAAATCCCATTGTGCAGATCTTTTATAATATATTGTTGGAATGTTGGAAAAGAAAAAATAGAACTTGCACCTTTCACATCCTCAGGATGTCCCAAAGCATTTCGCAGCTGATGAATTACATTTTGAAGTGCAGTCACTGTTGTTTTGTAAGCATACACAACAGCCAAGTTTCATACAGTAAGATCCCAGAAACAGCAATTAAATGAACGACCAGTTAATCTGTTTTGATAGTGCTGGGTGAGGGAGGAATGTTGGCTAGTACACCACGAGAACTTCCTGGTCCTCCTCAAAAGAAAATGCCACAGGATAGTATAAGAATCCAGATTTTTGAAAGGCATAGGGGGAAAAATTGGGTATAGCCCATTTTGGGGCGCTAATATCGGCCGGGTGCAAAGTTTAGCGCCCGGCGCTAATTATCGCCTCCGACTGCAAAATTCACCTCTATCGCCCCTGGAGGTGATTTGAGCGCTAAATCAGGCGCTACACAACTCTCGAGGCGCAAATATGATAGCAAAATACTGCAGATGCTGGAAATCCAAAATAACAACAGAAAATGCTGGAAAACCTCAGCAGGCCAGGCAACATCCGTGGAGGGAAATTAGAGTCGACGTTTCGGGTCTAACCCTTTTTCAAACTGGAAAGGAAATAAAATAAATCGAAGGCAGGGCTGCGATAGAACAAAAGAAGTAAAAGAGACATTAAGAGGTATTCAAAACCAGACGAGATGGTAATAGGACAGTGGAGACAAAAGACAACAAGATTAGGTGTGAAGTGTACTGGCAGAAAGAGAGACAGCTGCCATGTGGGAGGAACAAAAAAGGAAAGGGGGTGGGAAGGGAAAACCCAAAACAAAGGGGTGGAAAAAAAATATAAGTAAAAATGTAATAGGGGCCGAGGTTATGATCTGAAATTGTTGAACTCAATATTGAGTCCAGAAGGCTGCAAAGTGCCTAATCGGAAGATGAGGTGCTGTTCCTCGGGTTTACGGCCTTCCAGACTCAATATTGAGTTCAACAATTTCAGATCATAACCTCGGCCCCTATTACATTTTTACTTATATTTTTGTTCCACCCCTTTGTTTTGCATCTTCCCTTCCCCCCCCCTTTCCTTTTTTTTTCTCCCACAGGGCAGTGTCTCTCTTTCTGCCAGTACACTTCACACCTAATCTCAGCTGTCTTTTGTCTCCACTGTCCTATTACCATCTCGTCTGGTTTTGAATACCTCTTAATGTCTCTTTTACTTCTTTTGTTCTATCGCAGCCCTGCCTTCGATTTATTTTATTTCCTTTCCAGTTTGAAAAAGGTTAGACCCGAAACGTTGACTCTATTTTCTCTCCACGGATGTTGCCTGGCCTGCTGAGTTTTTCCAGCATTTTCTGTTGTTATTTCTCAAGCCGCAAACATCAGGGAGCGAGGCGCTACCTCAGAACACTACCGAAGCTCAGGCGATGCCAGTTACCATGGAAGCCAGACAGACTGACGCCATCCAGTTCTTAAAGGGGAGGGGATATCTTGCTGGCCAGCCACATTCTGCTCATTGCAGCCTTGAATCTCGGCCTGGAGAGACCTCTAAAGCACTAATGGATAGGCCCAGGGAAAGAGCTCAGCGCTTAGGAACCTCAAAAGTGGTGCTGAGGGCCAAAACTCCTTAGGACTGCGTTAAAACCAAAAATTATGACGATTACAAAAGGCGGAAGCGCCCGCCTTTAAATAGTGCACCCCCAGCCCCTTCCTGACTTGAAAACATTCCCCTCTACCTGTCATTCCTAGCAGCAGGCGCTAAGGCAGGGGGTGCGACTCGATATCCAGTCTGGGGCGCTACCGGGGCGTTGCACGCTTGACTGATATCACGATCTGCGGGTGCAGGAGATCGTGGCGGTAGTGTTTAGTGTCGCCGCAAAACGACTGGTCAATTTTGCGAGTGGTGCTAAAATCGCTGCACTCGGGCGCTAAGTTCCTAGCGCCCTGTTAGCGCCCCCGGAGGTGCTAACGGGAGGTGCTAACCAACCAAATTTTTCCCCCATAGCCTTTAGTCCAAAACGCCACCATGCTGTGATTTTTGATGTCTGCAGAAAAATTCTTAAATTCTTAAAACTGCTGGATCTCTTGCTACACCATCAATATTCATGCGGTCTGAAAGTCATGGTCATCTAGTTAAAAGAAAAGAAAACAGAGCATTCACTGTGGCTCTGCTTAAGAGCCCAAGGTTAATTTGTGTCAAATCTTAATTTCCTTCTGTCACCATAGGAAAATAAGAAACTTAAATTTAATAATGTCCAATATATATAAATTTAATTCAGCAATGTAAAAGTTGTTGTGTGGTGAATTAAAAAACCCAGCTGTTTGCAGAAAGGTTAACTCCTTTGTAGGTTTATAAGGTGGAGCAAAATATTGTCAGACGCATGCAATAGAGTCACTTGATGTAAATTTTTAAAGACTTTCCCGATCGAAAAAGAACCAAGCGCCAATTAACTTTTTCCAAGTCTTTGTACCTTCAAAACATTCTTAGGAATTAAAAATCTATGAAAACAACAGCAGAAATCAGTAGTAACATCATTATTAACTTAAAAAAAATTCTTATCAGGGAAGACAACATTTTAGATTAAACTCCAAGGCCTAGAAATTCACTATAGCCCTGTTTAGGGCGCCAGCCTCGCCAGGGCGCCCCGCATCCCTCTTGGGGCGCTGCAGCTGAATATCGCTGCGCAACATGCCGCAGCGCCACACGCTGCAGCACGGCGTGCTGCGGTACTGCAGGCCTTCCTCCCCTTCTTAAAGGGGAGGGGCCTTGTGCAGCGGGATCGAGGATCGCGAGTGCCGGCAAAAGAGCCCGGCACCGAGGAGAAGTGCCGGGCTCTTGGAACGCAGTCGGCACTCTGCGGGGGCAGGGGGCTCAGGAGGCCGGGGACGGCAGCGCGGAGAGGTGCTGGCACGCGGTCAGTAAAAAAAATGGCATCCCCGCACCTCTCCTTTAATTAGCGCCTCTACCACCGCAGGTAGGCCCCCCTGAACCGGTCACATCTAAATATCGCAATCGGGGTGTTAGCGGGGTGCTGCGCACACCGATGACGTCATCGGTAGCGGCGCAGCGCTAACGGCTAGCACCGCAATTAGTGTCCCGCTGAATTTAGCGGGAGGCGTGGCCAGTGGCTTCCGACCCACTTAGCGCCCTCTTAAGGCGCTAACGGGTGGCGCAGCCCACTGAATTTCTCGGCCCAATTGTTTTAAAACTTTTTAGTATTTTTTTTAAAGAGTTTCCAGTACAACCAAGATGGTTAACAAGCAGAATCATCTCAAATGTCCTAAAATTCCAATTCAAATCATTAAACATTTAAGAAATTCAAAACTGCCAATGTGAAAGTCTAACATCCAGAATTAGAAACCTTCACACAATTTAAAATAGTAACCAGAATCTCACTGTGGCCGCAATGAAAGTTGGGTTTTCACAATTGAATAGGTTAACCTCAATAATTCCGATTTAATTTGGACCAATATTTTATTAACTAAACACAATACAGAACAGATAAAATAAAACAAAACAGCACATGCTTACGGAAACCCAATAGATTATGCCATCTTTTTTTTTTCTTCAGATGCCTCTCCAAATGACTGTAAAAATACTGAATATAACTGGGAAAAAATTAGTTTTCACGTTTAAATAAATCAAATCAAAGTGCTTTGGAAATTTCAAACTAAGTACCAGGCATCATAGCAACCGCGATTCCAAGGTTAAATCTTGCATAAGCTGTCCCAGTTAAAATAAATCCACACCGGTGTCTTTAATTAAAATGGAAATCACAAAGTTTTCCCCACTCCTAGGTGCACAATCTTAAATTGAAATGAACATACTCAATCAACCACATTCATGCAACTTAGAAATATTGATCCCTGTAATGGGTTATGAACTCAAAGTGCCAAATTTATACGTGATATTCCCAGGTCGCGAGCCTGTTCACACAGTTTAATCAGTTCAAAAACCAAAGATATGGCTCAAGTTCCTCACAAATAATACACGTGTATACATAAGTAAATCAATTAACAAACTTAAAACAGCACACGTCTGTAGGAAAGACATTAATTAATTAAAAATATTTAATACTTTCAACATGAAGGACAAGACTACAAAGAGTTGAATGGCTTTTAGCACTGTGTACAGAACAGTGGGTGAAGCTAAAACAAACATAACAGACACTTTGTTTTAAAGACAGACTTTCAGACAAAAGAAATGCTGTAACTCCTTAAACATTCATAGTCCGGAAAACTTTGACACTTTAACACACACCTTCACGCAAACTGAAATTCCAGCGTCCTTTAAATCTCCTTTCACTCAGTAATTCTCATGTTTCATTTTTCTCTGCACAAGAGTTGGCAGCATAAACCATCAGCTTCAATGCTGGTTTCAACTTTAAGTTCCTTTTTTCACACCTTTTTGAACTGTCATCTCAGCAGCTTGTTTTGGTTCGCGAACTCCGTTTTTTCCCTTCATTTGCTGAGTTCCCAGATTCCTGCTTTCTAGCTGTTGGAATTCTTTTCCCCGCTCTATTATTTTCTGCATTTCCAAATATTCCCCTTCTCTTATTCTCTGTGCTTCTAAATGTTTCCCCTCTCTTACTTCACCGTGCTGCGCAGAAATGGGTTGCGGAGCCTAACCGGCATTTCCCTTTGTCTAATTTGACCTTTCCCAGAGACACCTGGCTCGGGACTCACTCTGTTGCCCTCTGATAATGAGTCTCCTTCCGGATTCGGCAGAAACGATACTAAAATAGTTACACTTAATTTTCCGAACTCTTTATCCGTGGCCTGCTCCACTTCTGTCATGCCCGCTATTTTTACTAACTTGTTGCTGTTACTACTGGTAGGTCACAGTGTCCTACACACCTCAAGTGTTTTCTTTCCTTAAATGACTAGGTCACACTAACCATGCCAGTCCGAGGATCTTGCCTGCACCGAATAGTTTAAAAAAGAATCACCTGTCAATCAATCTCCTGGCTGGCTCACCAATTTATAAGATCCCAGAGGGACCCTGGTTCCAAATGATTTGAGGTTGACCCATGTTGGGGACAGTGGTTTAACTTTATTCAGCACAAGCAAGACTTGATGCATTACAGTATTCGAGCAGCAGTTTACAGAGAACAATTGAGACTTGTATTACCCCGTTATCCTCTGGGTAGAAGCCCAACCATGAGTAAGCTACACCCTGTGTCTCTTGTCTCTCTTTGTCTCCCGGTGTCTCCTTGATTCTTCCTGAAATCTTATACTCTTTTCTTTGTGGCTGTTGAGAGCCCCTTCCTATACCCTTACACTCATTCAAAACCTATGGAGACTTACTGACCCAATCACTGGATTACACTCAAAACGCAAAATCCAATCATAAAGATGCCATGTCTGCAGCACCTTGGCTCACGCAGGTTCTTGCCTTATGACATCCTGACATCATCTGTTTTTGACCATCAAGACTCGCATCTGGGGTAGTTATGGCAACACAAAAGAGCATGTCTCCATAGTGTAGAGATGCGTGCCCTTGCTGGTCCTGTTTTTAACACTGTTAGACATCATAACATTCCAACACAGATGCAGCTACATCTGACCTTGGATCCCACAGCTAGCTGCACTCTATGCCTCATCTTTACTGTTGGCTAATATCTAACTTTCACCCCAGTTTCCCTATAGTAGTCCTCTTTCTCACCCTAGGCTGTCTGGATTACAGCTTACTCAGACATTTTAATTATAAGCAAAAGGGTTACATACTTGGACTGGTTGGGCCAAATGGCCTGTTTCTGTGCTGTATATCCTATGTAATCATATATAATCTTTGCATACAATTGATGATTACAGATTTCTACATTTAATTCTTACACATGATTATAAATCCATTACTGATGATTATAAAGTACTGATGATTATAAGATATTAATGATTATAAGATATTAAAACAAGTATTCTAGAAACCAACTAATCCATGATAATCTTACAATAGTTCACATCCATCTGATGAGAAAGATGGACGGGGCCTCAGTTTAATGTTTCCCCTGAAAACCCCCCAACAATGCAGCGCTCTGTCATTGCTGCACCAAAATTATATGCTCAACTCTGTATGGGGTCTTGTACTCATAACTTTCTGGCTCAGAGATAAGAGCGGTAACATCTGAGCCAAGCTGGCATTGTTCATTGGCGTGCAGAAAAACAATTCTGTAACTAGAAATTTGAAATTCTCGCCTGTGGTATCAACTTTCACTCACCACGTGCCCCTTTCCTGCTTTTTCACACCCATTACAGCCAAGAAAGGCAGGGAGGGCATGACCGCCGGGACTACAACCTTCCAACAGCCACACTTCAAACTGTTATTACATATCATTTGACAGGAGGCAAATTATGGGAAAGAGCAGCTCTCCCTACTGCGTTCTCCTCTCCTGCTCCAAAATGCAGTGTTCCATTACAATAAGCCTATTCCAACACACTCCTGTCTGGCCTCCCACATTCCACCCTATGTAAGCTTGAGGTCATCCAAAACTCGGCTGCCCGTGTCCTAACTCGCACCAAGTCCCATTCGCCCATCACCCCCTGTGCTCACTGACCTACATTGGCTCCCGGTTAAGCAGCGCCTCAATTTCAAAATTCTCATCCTTGTTTTCAAATCCCTCCATGGCCTCGCCCCCTCCCTATCTCTCTAATCTCCTTCAGCCCCACAACCCCCCCCCCCCCCGAGATATCTGTGCTCCTCTAATTCTGCCCTCTTGAGCATCCATGATTATAATCGCTCAACCATTGGTGGCCGTGCTTTCTGTTGCCTCGGCCCTAAGCTCTGGAATTCCCTGCCTAAACCTCTCCGCCTCACTACCTCTTTTTCCTCCTTTAAGACGCTCCTTAAAACCTACCTCATTGACCAAGCTTTTAGTCACCTGCCCTAATTTATCCTTATGTGGATCGATGTCAAATTTGTTGTCTTAAAATACTTCTGTGAAGCGCCTTGGGGTGTTTTACTGCGTTAAAGGTGCTATATAAATACAAGTTGTTGTTGCTGTAAGCCATTTCATCGTTCCGGCTCGGCGGGGATTTGACATAACTCACTTATTGAGGATGTCCAAGTTCAAAGGTCAGTAAAGGCTGTAGCTTTAACTTAAGAGGTCTGAATATTGCTTATCCCAGAGTGAATCTAGTTTGAATTCAAGTACGATAGCAAAATACTGCAGATGCTGGAAATCCGAAATAACAACAGAAAATGCTGGAAAAACTCAGCAGGCCAGGCAACATCCGTGGAGAGAAATTAGAGTCGACGTTTCGGGTCGAAACCCTTTTTCAAAACTGGAAAGGAAATGAAATAGATCGAAAGGCAGGGCTGCGATAGAACAGAAGAAATGTCTCTTCACTTCTTTTGTTCTCTCCCAGCCCTGCCTTCGATCTATTTCATTTCCTTTCCAGTTTTGAAAAAGGGTTAGACCCGAAACGTCGACTCTAATTTCTCTCCACGGATGTTGCCTGGCCTGCTGAGTTTTTCCAGCATTTTCTGTTGTTATTTCTAGTCTGAATTCAACTTTGCAGCAAATTAGTGTGAAAGCTGTCACTCTGGAGTCAGGCTGGTGAGACAACCGGCTGGTGTTTGAATGAGGCCAGAGTCAGGCTAGTACAACATGCTGCACTCTGGTAATGGCCTGTGAGTTTTCCAAGTAATTCTGATGCCCCTGAGGTGGAATTGGAGGGATGTGAAGTCCCCAGGTTAGCATTTGCAAGCTTTGATGTGAAATGGGTGTGACGGTGGTTAACTTCTTACTGGAGCTGCCTTGCTGTAATATGGAGCATTGAGTGAGCTGTGTATGTACCAGCAGACCATGTTAACTGCAGAATTAAAACTCTAGGTACTGACGTAAATGGGGTGATTGAGGAGCTTTCATCAGCCCGTGTGCTGTGCAACAGGTTAAAAGCTAGTGCATTTTTCATTTTATACCTTGCATTGGGTGAAATTTTAAGCTACACTTTCAGCAGTTTGATTGTCAGAGTTCAGGAGATTTAATCCAATGTCAACAGTAACTCTATTTCCGAGCACCTACAAAATAATCTGGAAGTCATGCTGGGCACCGATTGATCTGTGGCTGGTATTACTTTGCTAAAGGTCAGACAAAATCACCTCCCTTCCCCCTTCTCACTGGGTTTCAGCAATCCAACTAATTGCTTCAGGATGCATTGCCAAAAATCTGCATTAATATTCACTGGTTAAATTCAAAACAGCACCGCTTGGCATTCAGAATCAGACCCTGCCAATACTATCAGCTATATACTTCACAATAAGAATTGGAACAAATAAAGTGCTCTCTTTAATTGGAAAAGTGGACATGTGGGTTGCTGCATGCACAGTAACCAATGTTGGCTGCATCCGGTAACAAAATCAGTGATGTACCATCAGCAGATTCGTGCTGTGCTAACAGTCATCGCAGAACCGGTGAGGGAGAAAATGAAAACCCGAGTAGGCAAATGATATTCCAGAATGAACAGGAATTCAGTTCAGAGTATGACTTATGTCATCTTATTTACAAGATAGATATAGCACATTTGGTGATGTAACTACCATTATATACGTATATATTTCAAAAATCTCCATCAAGTATACGCTCAGGGGCTCGGTCGTTTGAGGTGCAAGACCATAAAATGAGGTTGACCCGGAAGGATTTTAAGGAGCCATCTGCTTCTTGTCTTTCTGCACTACTACAAGCATTGCTGTACGAGAGGCTGCTAACTTCACCACGAAACATAGTTAAAACTGTTAAAATAAATGAGATGTTGACTTGTGAAAAATGAAACGAGGTGGAGTCTCATTTAAACAAATGCTTTGGGGATTGTTTGGTTATCCAAATGGCATTTTGCAGGTGGAAGGTTGCTTTTCTATGCACAACAGATCCTTCCGGAGTGCAGTTACTTGTGAGCAATGTGCAGTAAAGCCTGGTTTTGAGCAATCCCTTGCTGCCTATGCTTTCTTGGGGTGTCAGTTCTTTTGCTGCAATGCAGCCTTGTTATTTGTGCAGGTCTAGTTTCATGCAACATTTTGGACCAGTCTGATCTGCTGCAATTAACATCCCTTCATTATATGTCTAAAGATCCAGCACCTCAGTGGTTAGCACATTGATGTATCCAGTGTACTATAACACATTGGTATACCCCTGTGGCATAGCATATTGATGTACCAGCTGATTTTAAAGGTATGAGAGAATGCATGGGATTGGTAAAATGATAAGTGATATTGGAAAGAAGCAATGTGGATGGAAAGTATAATAGTTTCAAAGGGATAGTTTTTAAGATGCAAAAGATATTTATCCCTGAAATAGGTTAGGGACAGAATAAAAGAGTAAGACCAGTTAGGCTTCTACAGTGTTGTGAAAGACACGAGGGAGAAAGCACGCGATATTTTCAAATGCACTATGTAGTGTACCATTGATATAACAGTGTACCATAGCATTATGATGTACCAGTGTTGCATTGGAAATTGGTGTATATATTGGTGTACCAGCTTAGCATACCGTAGCACATTGGTGAACCGTAGCACATTGGTGAACCAGTGTACCGCAGCACAGGGTTAAGAAACATGACAGAGCTGTTACATTGCTGGGTGTTTACTATAAACCCCAAAATAGCGAGAAGGAGATACAGGAGTAAATCTGTAGGCAATCTTCAGAGAAATGTAAAAATAATAGATCAATAACAGTAGGGGACTTCAATTATCATCCTGACTTGGAAATATATCACTGATCCTTCATCATTGCTGGATCAAAATCCTGGAACTCCCTCCTAACAGCACTGTGGGAGTACCTTCACCACACGGGTTGCAGCAGTTCAAGAAGGCGGCTCACCACCACCTTCTCGAGGGCAATTGGGGATGGGCAATAAATGCTGACCTTGCCCAGCGACGCCCACATCCCAGGAATGAATAAATAAAAAAAAAAACTTTTTATAGGTTGGGGAAAAAACAGTAACGGGAAGGAAGGTAAAAAATTCCTAAAATATGTACAGGAGAACTTCCTTAATCAGTATGTTTCTAGCCCGACGATTGTATCAGTGTTTAATTCACTGCTACTTCTCTTCCAGGAATGCCCATCTTAAAGTTCTGCTCTTCTCTCCGACGGGATTTCCGTTTGTCTCTTTTACCTTGTTCACCTTCATTGCTTTCTGTTTCCCTTCTCGTGTTTGATCAGGTATCTATCAAAACTCACTTTCACAGCCACATCTCTTTCTTCAGCAACTGTCTCCAGCTCCGACTTATTCCACGTGAATTTCAACTGAAATTCCAATCTTCATGTTTTGGATCAATCCAGGATTACAGACATTGGCAAGATGCTCACTGTTCCTCGAACCACTGCTCTCGTTGCTTCCTGAGATCCACGCTCAACGCCATGAGCTGCCACATGCACGTGCTCGACCTCTCTCTTCAAAAGCAGCGACTCACTCTATCTGAGTTGTCCTGGTCCGCAGTTCCATTTTATCCATTGCCTCATCTGGTGCTTTAACAAAACATTTTTTTTCTTTCTTTCAGGTGTCAAGGATCGCAAGCTTCAAGAGCTCTTGGATACCAATGCCCCTCCGGATGTTTCTTCCCTTTCCCATCCCTCCTTCCAATCTCCCCAACACAGCGGATCCTTTCTCCCATCTTTAGAACTCTTGTTCCACATGGACTCCTTCCTCTCGCCTCTTACCCTCTCTAGATCTTTTCATTGGGAACTGCCGGCGTGACATTGGCCGTCTCAATTTTTCTACTCTGCTCACTCACTCTAACCTACCTCCCTCTGAACTTGCAGCAGTCCGTTTTCTCAGGTCCAGCCCTAACATTGTCATTAAACCTGCTGACAAGGGTGGCGCTGTTGTTGTTGGGCAAACCAATCTCTACCTTGCGAAAGCTGAACGCCAACTCTCTGACGCCTACTCCCACCTTCCCCTGGACCATGACCCCACCACTGCACATCAAGCCATCGTTTCTCAGACTGTCACTGATCTCATCTCCTCTGGTGATCTTCCCTCCACGGCCTCACACCACACAGTCCCCCAAACCCACACAGCCCGCTTCTACCTCCTTCCCAAGATCCACAAACAGGACTACTCTGGTAGACCCATTGTTTCAGCCTGTTCTTGCCCCACGGAACTTATTTCTTCCTATCTTGACTCTTTTTTTCTCCCCTTGTCCAGTCTCTTCCCACCTACATCTGCGACTCTTCCAACGCCCTCCGCCACCTTAACAGTTTCCAGTTTCCTGGCCCCAACCGTCTCCTTTTCACCATGAACATCCAGTCCCTCTACACCTCCATCCTTCACCAGGATGGCCTGAGGGTCCTCCGCTTCTTCCTTGAACAGAGGCCAACCAGTCCCCATCCACCACCACCCTCCTCCGCCTGGCTGAACTTGTTCTTACATTGAACAATTTCTCCTTTAACTCCACTCACTTCCTCCAAATAAAAGATGTTGCTTGGGGAACCCATGTGGGTCCTAGCTATGCCTACCTTTTTGTGGGAAACGTGGAACATTCTTTGTTCCAGTCCTACTCAGGTCCCCTCCCTCACCTCTTTTGCCAGTACATTGATGACTGTATCAGAGTCACGTCCTGTTCTCACCCCAAAACTGGAAAATGTAATCAACTTTGCTTCCAATTTCCACCCCTCCCTCGCTTTCACATGGTCCATCTCCAATTCTTCCCTTCCCTTCCTTGACTTCTCTAACTCCATTTCTGGGGATAGGCTGTTGACCAATATCTACTATAAGCCCACTAACTCACACAGCTACCTTGATTACACTACCTCCCACCCCGCTTGCTGTAAGGACTCTGTTCCATTCTCCCAGTTTCTCCATCTCCATCACGTCGTTTATGACGATGCCACCTTCCACACCGATAAGTCTTCCTTTTTCCTCAACCAAGGATTTTCCTCCACCATGGTTGACAGAGCCCTTGGCCGTGTCCGTTCCATTTCCCGTACTTCCCGCAGCTAGGGGCTAAATTAAAAAGCAGAACCACAAAGGTAATAATCTCTGGATTACTACCTGAGCCACGAGCGAATTTGCATAGGGTAAATAAGATCAGAGAAATGAACGAGTGGCTCAAAGACTGGTGTGGGAGAAATGGGTTTCGATTCGTGGGGCACTGGCACCAGTACTGGGATAAGAGGGAGCTGTTCCGTTTGGACGGGCTTCACTTGAACCATGCTGGGGCTAGAGTCCCGGCGAATTGAATAACTAGGGCTGTAGAGAGGGCTTTAAACTAAATAGTCGGGGGGAGGATCCAGGTGAGCAGGATTTTAAAAAGTCAATGAGAAATGAGAAAGCAATAGAGCAGGATAGAGATGGGGGAAATAATAACCAGAGTGTGACAGGAAGGGACGGAATGTTTAAAAATAAAAGTGCAACAGAAAATGGGGCCAAAACAAGGAGGAATGGTAAAAAGACAAAGTTAAAAGCTCTATATCTGAATGCACGCAGCATTCGTAAGAAGATAGATGAGTTGATGGCACAAACAGATACAAATGGAAATGATGTGATCGCCTTACAGAGACGTGGTTGCAAGGTGATCAGGGCTGGGAACTGAATATTCCAGGGTATTTGTCAATTTGGAAGGATAGACAGAAAGGAAAGGGAGGTGAGGTAGCTTTGTTGGTAAAGTATGGGATCATTGCAGTGATGAGAAGTGATATTGGCTCAGAACATCAAGATATAGAATTGGTTGGGGTGGAGATAAAAATAATAAAGGGAAAAAGTCTCTAGTGTGCATAGTCTACAGGCCCCCGAACAGTAGCAATACTGTTGGACAGAGTATAAATCAACAAATAATGGAGGCCTGTAAAAAAGGTACGGTAATAATCATGGGTGATTTTAATCTCCATATTGATTGGACAAATCAAATTGGCCGTGGTAGCCTTGAGGAGTTCATAGAGTGCATCCGGGATGTTTTCCTAGAACAGTATGTAATGGAACCAACCATGGAGCAGGCTATCTTGGATCTGGTACTATGTAATGAGACAGAATTAATAAATAATAATAATAATCAACTTTATTGTCATTGTTAGTGCACAAGTGCAGTACAACGAAATGTAGGCTTGCGGCTCCTGAGAGTGTACATTTAGATTAAGACATTTAAACGTTCAACATTCATTTGGCTTGTAATACATTAACATAAACATAACCATAATAAAGTGCATTGGCAGATGTGCAGGCTTTAGAGTTTATTTGTGGAGTTCAGTAGGATGACAGCCCTGGGAAAGAAGCTGTTCCTAAATCTGGTCGTACGGGTGCGAATGCATCTGTAGTGTCTCCCAGATGGCAGGAGGGCGAACAGACTGTGGCTGGGGTGGGTAGGGTCTTTGATGATGGTCCGTGACCTCCGTAAACAGCGTTTCTGGTATATGTGCTCTATGGTCGGTAGCCGGGTGCCGGTAATGCGTTGGGCAGTTTTGACTACCCGCTGCAGGGCTTTCCGGTCATAGTAGCTACAGCTGCCATACCATACTGTGATACAGTTCGTCAAGATGCTCTCTATTGTGCAACGGTAAAAGTTAGAGAGGATCAGGGGAGACAGGTTACATCCCTTCAGCCTCCTTAGGAAATACAGGCGCTGCTGGGCCTTCTTCACCAGAGAGGAGGTATTGAGGGACCAGGAGAGGTCTTCCGTGATTTGGACTCCGAGGAACTTAAAGCTGTCCACCCTTTCCACCATAGCCCCATGGATGTGGATGGGGGTGTGACTTCCGCCTTTAGACTTCCTGAAGTCCACAATGATTTCTTTGGTTTTCTTGATGTTAAGGGCCAGGTTGTTATCGGCGCACCACTTCACGAGATGCTGGACCTCCTCCCTGTAGGCTGACTCATCGTTGTTGGTGATCTGGCCTACTACCGTGGTATCATCCACAAACTTGATGATGGTGTTGGAACCATGAACAGCCACACAGTCTCACAGTAAAGGATCCTCTAGGAAAGAGTGATCACAGCATGGTTGAATTTCAAATTCAGTTGGAGGGTGAGAAAGTTATATCTCAAACCAGTGTCCTGATCTTAAACAAAGGCAATTACAATGGCATGAGGGCAGCACTGGCTAAAGTGGACTGGAAAAATAAATTAAAGGGTAAGACAGTTGAAATACAGTGGCAGACATTTAAGGAGATATTTCATAACTCTCAACAAAAATATATTCCAGTGAGAAAGAAAGATTTTAAGAGAAGGGAGCACCATCCGTGGCTAACTAAGGAAGTAAAGGATGGTATCAAATTGAAAACGAAGGCATACAATGTGGCCAAGATTGGTGGGAGACCAGAGGATTGGGAAAATTTTAAAAACCAGCAAAGGATGACTAAAAAAATAATAGAGAGAAGATGAATTATGAGAGTAAACTGGCAAGAAACATTAAAACAGATAGATATACAGGTATATAAAAAGGAAGCGGGTAGCTAAAGTAAACGTTGGTCCCTTAGAGGATGAGACTGGGGAATTAATAATGGGGAACGGGGAAATGGCAGAGACTCTGAACAAATATTTTGTATCTGTCTTCATGGCAGAAGACACTAACAACATCCCAATAATGGATAATCAAGGGGCCACAGGGAGTGGGGAACTAAAGACAATCACTATCACTAAGGAAATAGTACTTGGTAAAATAATGGGACTAAAAGATGACATGTCCCCTGGACCAGATGGCCTGCATCTCTGCATCTTAAAAGAAGTGGCTGCAGAGATAGTGGATGCATTTTTTGCAATATACCAAAATTCCCTGGACTCTGGAGAAGTCCCAGCGGATTGGAAAACCACAAATGTAACACCCCTATTTAAGAAAGGAGGGAGACAGAAAGCAGGAAACTATAGACCAGTTAGCCTAACATCTGTCGTTGGGGAAAATGCTGGAGTCCTTCATTAAGGAAGCAGTAGCAGGGCATTTGGAAAATCATAATGCAGTCAAGCAGAGTCAGCATGGTTTTATGAAAGGGAAATCATGTTTAACAAACTTGCTGGAGTTCTTTGAGGAGGTAACGAGCAGGGTGGACAAAGGTGAACCAGTGGATGTGGTGTGTTTGGATTTCCAGAAAGCATTCGATAAGGTGCCACATAAAAGGTTACTGCATTAGATAAGAGCTCACGAAATTGGGGGTAATACATTAGCATGGATAGAGAATTGGCTAACTAACAGAAAGCAGAGAATCGGGATAAATGGGTCATTTTCCGGTTGGCAAACGGTAACTAGTGGGATGCCACAGGGATCGGTGCTGGGGCCTCAACTATTTACAATCTACATTAATGACTTGGATGAAGGGACCGAGTGTAATGTAGCCAAGTTTTCGGATGATATAAAGATGGGTGGGAAAGCAAGTTGTGCAGAGGATTCAAAGAACCTGTAAAGGGATATAGACAGGCTAAGTGAGTGGGCAAACATTTGGCAGATGGAGTATAATGTGGGAAAGTGTGAGGTTATACACTTTGGCAGGAAAAATAAAAAAGCAAATTATTATTTAAATGGAGAGAGATTACAAAATGCTACAGTTCAGAGGGACCTGGGGGTCCTTGTGCATGAAACACAAAAAGTTAGCATGCAAGTACAGCAAGTAATCAAAAAGGCAAATGGAATGTTGACCTTTATTTCAAGGGGGTTGGCGTATAAATGCAGGGAAGTCCTGCTACAACTGTACAGGGTATTGGTGAGACCACACCTTGAGTACTGTGTACAGTTTTGGTCTCCTTATTTAAGGAAGGATATACTTGCATTGGAGGCAGTTCAGAGACGATTCACTAGGTTAGTTCCAGAGATGAGGGGGTTGACTTATGAGGAAAGGTTGAGCAGGTCGGGCCTATACTCATTGGAATTTAGAAGAATGAGAGGTGATCTTATTGAAACATATAAGATACTGAGGGGGCTCGACAAGGTAGATGCAGAGAGGATGTTTCTCCTCGTGGGGAAATCTAGAACTCGGGGGCACAGTTTTAGAATAAAGGGTCGCCCTTTTAGAACTGAGATGAGGAGGAATTTCTTCTCTCAGACGGTCGTAAATCTGTGGAATTCTCTGCCCCAGAGAGCTGTGGAGGCTGGGTCATTAAATACATTTAAGGTGGAGATAGACAGATTATTGCAAGATAAGGGAGTGAAGGGTTATGGGGAGCAGGCTGGGAAGTGGCTTTGAGCCCAAGATCAGCCATGATCTTATTGAATGACGGAGCAACTCGATGGGCCAAGTGGCCTATTCCTGCTCCTATTTCTTATGTTATTTTCTTATGTTCTGCTCTCACCCCTTCCCCTCCCTCTCAGAACCACAATAGGGTTCCCTTTGTGCTCACCTTCAACCCCACCAGCCTCCACATTCAACGGATCATCCTCTGCCATTGCCACCAGCTCCAGCGTGATGCCACCATCAAACACATCTTGCTCTCCCCTTTCAGCATTTCGAAGGGACCATTTCATTTGCGACACCCTGATCCACTCTTCAATCACCCCCAACACCCCCTTCCCTTCCCACGCCACCTTCCCTTTTACCTCCTCCTTTCCCACCATCCAGGGCCCCAAACACTCCTTCCAGGTGAAACAGTGATTTACTTGTACTTCTTCCAATTTAGAATAGTATGGCCGCAAAATTCCATGTCATAGCGCGGCTGTTAAGGCCGGTTTTGTTTAAAAAGTGGTGGCCGCCTTGTTTCCGCCCGCTTCTGTTGTGGGACACGGCGGTCACCATTTAGGAGAGGTCGGCAGCGCTGCCGTTGCCTGCGCTCGCCTCTCCAATGTAAATGTGCAGATTGTGACATCAATCGGCGTGCAGCCTGATTTGACGCACAACTGTGATTTTGGACGTCGCCGCACTCCATAATGCCCGCTCCTAACAGCGCACGGAAGTACGTGTGTACGGCAGTTGTACAGAGACGCTGTCTGCGCTCCTTTCAGCTAAGTTTTGATTTCAGCTTTTGGAGTTTTTTAAATATTTTATTGGAGTAGTGGCTTGGTGCAATATATTAAAGTTGATACTGTGCAGGGAGTGCTGCTGGATGCTTGCAAGGCTTTGGATGTTAAAGGAAGGCCTCTGAGAAGACCACTTGCTCCCAGTCCTGGGAGCTCTAGGTGCAGTCGCCTTGGGCTGCAACATCACATCGAGATGAAGCAGAGGCAGCAAAGGGGATAAGCTGCTCAGAGGGCGGAGGCAGAAGAGGGCGGAGGTGGAAGAGGATGGAAGCAACCTAGACAGCCCCTTTCTGGCCGGATATCTGGGATCAAATCATCCGCCTGCGGTACCAGTAAACACAACCCCAATTCCCCTTTCAACATTTGTTCCACACCTTGCCTTCCCTCTGCCACTGACCATCACAGTGTCCTCTTGGCTAAAATGCTGACAAAAGAGCCACCACAAAGCAAACTTTCCAATCCAACTTTATCCTTATATGCATCCAAATGACATCAAAAAAATCAACTAATCACCCTTGTGCATTCCCTTAGTAACTGCCTTTTTGTGCCTTTGCCTATCCTAGTGGTGTCATGCAGTGCTACCCCAGTGACTGCAGCACGGCTGGTGGAAAGCTGCTGACTCAGTAGGGGACACTGCAGATAGCCTCTGCAGGACGACCTTGAGGAGCTGGCGGCTGAGAGTGTGAAATCGAGTGACTGTGTTTCTTCTTCTTCACTCTCCTCTCTTCTTGGTCAACCACTGGGCAGGCTGGATATCTTGGGCATCTGAAATGAGGAAGGCACAAGGGTGGAGTTGTGGTGCGGGATGGGGGTTGACGGGGAAAGCAAGAGGTGCACGTTTACACCATGTGCAGCTTGTACATCAGAAGAGATTGTGGGATGAGGGGGAAGTGGGATGTGAGAAGGAGGATAATGTATGAGGATACCGGCATCCTATATTCTTTCAGCCCTGCCGCTGGGCAAGGGCTCAGCCATGCCCCTGCCAAGAATGGCCAGCACCAACTCCTCCAAGGTGGTGAGGTGAAGCTATGAATGCGAGGTGAGCCTCGTGTTTGATACAGATTGCTGGTAGGAGAGTGATGGACAGGAGGTTGGGAGTGGGGGGGCAGTGGGGGGTCGGTGGGGAGGGGGAGTCATGCATTGATGGTGCAGTTGGTAGGAGATGACTTTTGAAGATGCATTCACTGACCTTGATCACTCTTCTGAGGTCATGAAACTTCTTTGGGCACTGGAGCCAGGACCTGGGGGCGACACTGCTGGCAGTGATGGCCTCTGATCCGGTCCCACATCCTTCCTTCTGGAGGGCCTCCTGGCCCCTGTGGATAGAGGACCCCTCTTCCACTGTTGACCCCCTGTACAAAGATGGAGTGTTGCGTGCGAAACCCTGGATGCCCCTTCCCTGGCCTGTTGAGCCATTTGTATTAGTGCTGAAGCACTTCTACCATTTTTTACATGCAGAAGGCAGTTCAGCTTTAAGAAGAAAACTGTCTAGTTTGGAAAGATCTTAATTTTTTTTCCAGAAGGCAGTTGAGCTTTAAGGTCTAGAGACTGCCTATTTTTTGAACAATTTTTAATTGTTTTATTTCAGAAGCCAGTTAAAGGCTCAAGACTGCTTTCTAAAATGACAGCCTTGCTTTAAGAAAATGCAGCCCCTCTCTAGGGATGCGACAGTGGGCCTCCTGCTGAGCGCACAGCCTGAAGCAACGCTTTCGTCACTGGGCTGTGCACTGAAATCATTCAAATCAGCAGGGAGCACTAAGATAACATCCTGCCTGCGATTTTTAAACAGGCGCAAGCAAATCTCGCCCCCGCGGTGCCACCGCCTATTTTCGGGCCTTATTGAATTTCGAGGCCTATATTTATTGCTCACGATGCGGTCTCCTCTACATTGGGCAGACCAAACGGAGATTGGGTGACTGCTTTGCGGAACGCCTCCGTTCATTCTGCAAGCGTGACCCCCAAGCTTCCGGTCACTTGTCACTTTCAGCCCCACTCCCACACTGACCTCTGTCCTCTGCCTCCTACACTGCTCTAATGAAGCTCAACGGAAGCTCGCGGAACAGCACCTCCTCTTTCGATTAGACACTTTACAGCCTTCTGGACTCAACATTGAGTTCAACAATTTCAGACCATAACCATTGTTTCGGACAGCAGCTGCTGATAATAATTCTGCTACTGTCATTCATAGCTCCTCTCGACCAGTGGTTCTCAAATTTTTTTGGTTGCAGAACCCCTTTTCAAATGGATTAGTAATCACGGACCCCCCCTATCTATAGTAAAGAGCGGTGGTGTAGGACTAGTTGGATAGCTCTACCAAAGAGCCGGGCACGATGGGCCAAAAGGCCTCCTTCTGTGCTGTATGATTCTATGATTCTAAGATAATGGAGATACTTGTCATGCCTTCCCTCTACACCTCCATCCCCCACCAGGATGGCCTGAGGGCGCTCCACTTCTTCCTTGAACAGAGGTCCAACCAGTCCCCATCCACCACCACCCTCCTCCGCCTGGCTGAACTTGTTCTCACATTGAACAACTTCTCCTTTGACTCCACTCACTTCCTCCAAATTAAAGGTGTTGCTATGGGAACCCTCATGGGCCCTAGCTATGCCTGCCTGTTCATGGGATATGTGGAACATTCTTTGTTCCAGTCCTACTCAGGTCCCCTCCCTCACCTCTTTTTCCGGTACATTGATGACTGTATCGGTGCTGTTTCCTGCTCTCGCCCTGAACTAGAAAATTTCATCAACTTTGCTTCCAATTTTCACCCTTCCCTCACCTTCACATGGTCCATCTCCGACTCTTCTCTTCCCTTCCTTGACTTCTCTGACTCCATTTCTGGCGATAGGCTATCGACAAACATTCACTACAAGCCCACTGACTCCCACAGCTACCTGGACTACACTTCCTCCCACCTGCCTCCTGTAAGGACTCTATTCCATTCTCCCAGTTTCTCCATCTCTGTCACATCTGTTCTGACGATGCCACCTTCCATACTAGTGCTTCAAGAAGGAGTTAGATATATTAGATATATTTCTTAAAGCTAAAGGGATCAAGGGATATGGAGGGAAAGCAGGGACAGGGTACTGAATTTGGATGATCAGCCATGATCTCATTGAATGGCGGAGCAGGCTCGAGGGGCCGAATGGCCTACTCCTGCTCCTATCTTCTATGTTTCTATGTTTCCGATATGTCTTCCTTTTTCCTCAACCGAGGATTCCCCTCTACCGTGGTTGACATGGCCCTCGGCCGTGTCCGTTCCATTTCCCGCACTTCTGCTCTCTCCTCTTCCCCTCCCTCCCAGAATCATGATAGGGTTCCCCTTGTCCTCACCCTTCAGCCCACCAGCCTCCACATTCAACGGATCATCCTCCGCCATTTCCGCCACCTCCAATGTGATCCCACCACCAAACGCATCTTCCCCACCCCCCCCCCCTTCAGCATTCCGAAGGGACCGCTCCCTTCGTGACACCCTGGTCCACTTCTCAATCACCCCAACACCCCCTTCGCTTCCCACGGCACTTTCCCGTGCAAGTGCAGGAGATGCAACACCTGCCCTTTTACCTCCTCCCTACCCACTGTCCAGGGCCCAAACATTCCTTCCAGGTGAAATAGCGATTTACTTGTACTTCTTGCAATTCAGCATACTGTATTTGCTGCTCACGATATGGCGTCCTCTACATTGGGGAGACCAAATGTAGATTGGGTGACCGCAATGCGGAACACCTCCATTCAGTCCGTAAGCGTGACCCCGAGCTTCTGGTCACCTGTCACTTCGATGCTGCCCTGCACCATGGGGAAGCCCGTTATCCTGACAAAGCCACGTGCACGTTCCATCTGCTTCGCCCTGGTCAGAGAGAAGACAATGAAGTCCCCTCTCCTGGCATAAAGAGCGTCTGTCACCTCTCTTATGCAGCAGTGGACGGCGAACTGGGACTTGTTACAAATGTCGCCTGCTCCAACCTGAAAGGATCCCGACATGAAGAAATTCAGGGCCACGGCAGCAAGTCTGGTTGCAAGAGGTGGCAGAGTTCTGTGAGCACCTTCTTCGTAAAGCACAGACACCGCACACACTGCTCCTGGCTCAGGCTGAGGTAAGAGAATTGCTCTCGGAAGACCCTAGGTGGGTAAGGCCTCCTACCGAGAGCCCTTCTCCACCTTCCTCTGCGAGCAGCTTGTCCTCTTCCTTGCTGCCTCTGCTCCATCTCCCTGTCATGCTGCAGGCCAACTAGAGCACCCATGACTGGGACAAGTGGTCTGACCAGAACTCTTAAAGTCAGAAGTAAGGCCTTCTCCACTTGCAGCACCACTCCCTGTCACCTCACCAACTTTAAACACCTCTAGAAAGCTCAATGTGTCGACAAACTTACAGAGCCAATAGAAATCAAAAGCAAGTTACCTGAAAGTTGGTGATAATCTCTTTAAATATCGCTGGTAGGGGGTCCGTCCTGCTGCTGAACGCTGATTGACATCACAATCTGCCTACTTCTCCTACTTCTAGCACATCGCTTAACAACCGCCCTACCACCCTCACCATAAAGGCGTCTGGCGGGGCCCTCGCTACGCTGTGCGCGCGCGCTGCTCAGACTCTATTTAGGTCTCAATTCGGCACCCGTAGCGTCCAAACATCAGGCGCTACGCAACCGAATTTCTCGGCCCCTTTCTAGAGCTCACTCAACACCCAGTACTCCAAGAGCATCCATGCTCTCCCCAAATTTTCTGATCTTAAATACAAACCCAAACTCATGAAACAGGAAACCTAGGCAACAAGGAATGCATCACACATTGTCCTGCTGCAGATATGGGTTTAGGTTATGCTCATAAGCACTCATAACAAAACGGACATTTTGTTTCTGAGACACATATTGTCAAAGTAAGTTTAAATGTTCCTTCCTTCACCCTGATTTTATAAGACAGCCCATCTCCATTCCTGAAATGGAAAGACGTTGCTCTTGGTCCAATTTATTTCTGTAATTAGACCATACTACAGTCCTGCAGTAGACTGACTGTAAGGTAATACTGAAGCAGCTCAAATCACAAAGCTGCCTGCATCCTCCACAAAATCCTGCAGACTATCTGAATTCTGAGCAAAATATGTTGGATTAAAAACCACAAAGATACCCTATAGACATCAATCCCTAAAGCTCATCTACATCAAAGGGGTTGCTGAAGCCTGTGGCTCCTCAGACTGAAAATAATCCAGACATTTTTCTGCATTCATCTGAAGATGCAACTGGAGTTTGTTGATGTGTGCCATTCTTTCCCCTGGCACTTCCTGGGGAAAGCCTGGGCCAGCTCGCTACCAGATGTGTACCATCAGGCATTGACCGAGGAGGTCTGCGATGGGGTCCCTGCAGCACTTGTGCTGGAGCTGATGACCATCCCAGAAAGGAACAGTAAATTTCCATTAATATGACAGTGTTTGCATATTGAAGCAGCAGCAATAACAGGACACTGGACACAGTACTGCTTCCTGTAATTCTTGTCTCATTATATGCACAGGCAGACTTCCTGTGGTGATTCTCAGTGTTAGTCAGGGATACACTTTTATATCAATAGGAGTGTCATCAACAAAAAGTGATGGGGAACGTGTTACAGGAATTAAGTGCAACACCTACAGAAAGTGCATACTGCACACAAGACTTTCAGTATATTACCAGATGATGTCCCATGACATTGCTGATGGTGTGTTGACGGTTTCGTAATGAACAGGGCTTATGTACCAAGTAGTATCATCAGGAACCTTGATTTATCAGCACAGGGATGGTTTTGGGATATGGGTACACTGGGAAGTGGATCTGGGATCTTGCAGTATAGGAAGGGGTCTCCGGGTCTAGGAATACTTTGAGGAGGACCACAGGAACTGGAAGCACTGTGGGAGGGCCATGGGGTTCAGAGCACAACAAAGAGCACTGTGGCAGGCCCAGAAGCTGGGATCTCTGGGAGAGAAGTACTGGGATCTTGGAGCATTGGGGAGGGAGGTTCCATGGTCTGGGAGCATTTGGGATTGTAATAAGATCAGGGGAGTATTGGGAGGGGATCCAGGATCTTGGAGGAAAATGGAAGTCCTGGGGAATTGAAGCAATGCGGGGACTAGAGACTGACAGTATTGGTGGGAGGCATGTCTAGTTCATAACACTTTGTGTTCCTGCTTCAGAATTACACCGAAACAGCTATGCCTGCTCTAAAGGCCAAGCTTGTACTTATGAACATACGAACAAGGATGGACAGGAAAAGACCCTCTGGTCTGTAGTGTATGTGCCTTTAAGAGCCCCATGTGTACTGTAATGCCGGTAATGGCCACTCGGGCTATATAAGCCTGTATATTGCGTTGTATCAGTTAGTTCCCCTCCAGACTTTGTTTAGTAAACACCTGTGAAACCAACTCCTGTCTTCAGTGTCTCTATCAACACACGGACACAACAGTGGCGACGAATTGGAAACGGACTTACCTGCAATTCGGCAGCACCTCAAGGACATCGATTCCTCTGGCGTCCAAAGTTGAAGAAAAATCAAGAAAAAGAAAAAGCTGTGGTTTCACCAGCTAGCCAAGCTGGTGGCAAGTACTGCAATAATCCTTCCTGGGCATCGGGCTGGGGCTCCAGCGACTGGTTCTGCAGCTAGGCCAAGCAGCGAAGGCGGAGGCAGGCAGTAACAGACGGGGAGGGAGCACTCGGGAGACGGCCGGCGCTGCAAGCAGGTCGGCATTCAGACCTAGAGAGAGAGTCCGGCGGGAACGAGTCTCCAACTGTAAATAATAAATAAAAAGAACGGAAACCACAGGAAACAGCGTTGTCATCGGCAGCAGCGGCGGGGAAGTGCGGGAAGCGCCATATCTTTTCTGCAGAAAAGAAAGAAAAGCGCGGGAAGCGCCATTTTTTTCTAGGATGCCTAAGTCTGGCAATATTGATGCTTTTGATAACGAGATAGAGGATTGGACCACATATGTGGAAAGAGTGGAGGTATATTGCACCGCAAATGGAATAGAAGATGAAAAAAAAGCTTCAGTACTGCTAAATCTAATGGGCGCAAAGACATACGGGCTGTTACGAAATTTAATCACTCCAGCCAAACCAAAGGACAAGAATTTTAAAGAAATTGTTGATACCCTACAGGAGCACTTAAACCCAACACCGCTGCTGATAGCAGAACGATTCAAATTCTTCAAGAGAAATCAACACAAGAATGAAAGTAACGCTGATTACCTCACCGAATTAAGAAAGCTATCAAAACACTGCCAATTCGGGGCAGGACTAGCAGATTATCTTCGAGACAAATTTGTCTGCGGTTTCCTAAGTGAAGGAACACAGAAAAGGCTACTTTCTGAAAAAGATTTAACACTGGACAAGGCTTTCAGTATGGCTGTATCATACGAAGCAGCCGCAAGAGGAGCTGCAGAGATACAACAAAAGACACAGGACTTCGGCACCCATGAAATGACACAGGGTTTTGAGAAATGTTATCGCTGCGGCAGATCCACCCATGACCAGAGGGACTGCTGGTTCAAGGACAAAGCATGCAGGCAATGCGGAAAGATTGGACACATTGCACGGGTATGCCGATCTGGACAAAAAAAATCCATGGACAGGAAAAAAAAAATCAATAAAGAAAAGTACAGAAAGGTACAAATGATGACGGACAGTAGCTCCGAAGACCAGAAGAGCGATAGCGACTCTGAAAACAAGAGACTAAGCTGTCTCAAATTACATAATGTAATTGCCAAAGATGATTACCAGACCATTTGGGTTACCCTCACGATAGCAGGGTCTCCAGTTAAAATGGAGCTAGATACAGGATCAGCTCTGACCGTCATAAATCGATGGGATTACGAGCGGTTATTTCCACATATACCTTTAAAAGACACATCCATTATCTTGAAAACATATACGGGGCAGAAAGTATACCCCAAAGGAAAAATAAGGGTGCCTGTTGTATACAACAGCAAGGAAATACAAAAGTTGTATTTATACATTCTACAAGATGGTGGTCCACCGCTGTTGGGACGTGAATGGATACGTTTAGACTGGCACTCCATTCAGGCACTGACGGTGACCAGTAAGAAAAAAAACGATGATGACGTCATACCTGAACGATTAAAAGACATCTTGGCCAACGCCAAAGAAGTGTTTCAAGAGAAACTAGGAACCTTGAAAGGCATCACCGCCTCAATAAAAGTGGAAGATGCAGCAATTCCTAAGTTTTTTAAGGCAAGACCGGTGCCATACGCAATTCGTCCAGCAGTTGAGGCAGAGCTGGAGAATTTGGAAAAGGCAGGTGTATTATCCAAAATAGATTGGAGCGGGTGGGCAACACCCATCGTCCCAGTCATGAAGAAAGCATTGAATAATGATAAATCTGAAGAACAGAGAAAAATTCGCATCTGTGGAGACTTCAAGGTGACTGTAAACCCGGTCCTTCACACGGTACAGTATCCTCTTCTGAGGATAGAAGATATTTTCGCCTCACTATCCGGAGGGAAACGTTTCACCAAAATTGACTTGGCACAGGCATATCTACAGATGGAGGTTGTAGAGGCCTCTAAAAAATATCTCACGATAAATACACACAAAGGTCTGTACCAGTACAATCGACTGGTTTTCGGAGTAGCATCCGCTCCAGCTATCTGGCAAAGAGCTATGGAGCAAGTCCTCCAAGGGGTTCCGGGGACTCAATGCTACCTAGACGACATCCTTGTAACAGGAGAAAACGACAACAAGCCCCTTGCCAATTTGGAGCAGGTGCTCACTAGGCTGAGAGAACGGGGCCTACGAGCAAATCGCCCCAAGTGCGAATTTTTCCAAAATCAAATTTCATATTGTGGCCACATAATTAATAAGGAAGGGTTGCATAAGTCACCTGAAAAAATTGAAGCGGTCATAAAAGCCCCAGCACCTGAAAATGTTTCACAATTAAGGTCGTTCCTGGGATTAATAAATTATTATCATAAATTTTTACCGAACTTAGCAACTCTTCTACACCCTCTTAATGAACTGCTGCAAACAGGAGTAATTTGGAAATGGAGCGAAGACTGTAAACGTGCCTTCCATAAATGCAAAGACTTAATCACGTCCAAAGAAGTTTTGCCTCATTACAACCCATCACTGCCAATCAGACTGGCGTGCGATGCATCCCCTTACGGCGTAGGAGCAATATTATCGCATAAATTCCCTGATAGCTCGGAACGACCGATAGCTTTTGCGTCACGCTCATTGAACTCAGCTGAGCGTAACTATGCCCAAATCGACAGGGAAGCACTCAGCCTGGTATGGGGAGTGAAGAAATTCAACCATTACCTACACGGACAAAAATTTACCTTGTTGACTGACCATCAACCCCTCATCTCCATATTCAACCCTAAAAAGGGTGTTCCCATTATGGCAGCGCAAAGGCTACAGAGGTGGTCCCTTTTTCTAGGGGCACACCAATACAACATAGAATACAAAGGATCAAAACAGCATGGGAATGCTGACGGGTTATCGCGCCTACTGTTGCCAACGGTAGAAGAAGCACCTACCGTAGACCCAGTGGAGATTTTCCACTCTACCATAGTCGAATGTCTACCAGTAACAAATTCTGCCATTGAAAGGGAAACTAGAAATGACCCGACTCTCTCATGAGTCTATGATTTAACAGTGAAGGGATGGCCAGCACATGGCGAACCACTGTTGCCAGCATTCTCGCAAAGAAGAGAACAGCTGTCAGTGTGCCGAGGAACCTTGATGTGTGGATCCAGAGTGGTGATTCCACCCAAACTCCAGGATAAAGTTCTAAAGGAGCTTCACGAGGGGCATCTGGGTGGAGTGAAAATGAAGAACCTAGCCAGGGCGTTTGTATGGTGGCCAGGTATCGATGGAGACATCGAAGAAATGAACAAGAGCTGCCTAGGATGCCAGAAGGTCCAAAACGCTCCACCCCAAGCCCCTCTACATCCATGGGAGTGGCCCTCATCTCCCTGGCAAAGGGTACACATCGACTTTGCTGGTCCATTTATGGACTCAATGTTCTTAATCGCGGTTGATGCACACTCCAAGTGGCCGGAGGTAATAAAGATGTCCTCCACCACCACGGAAAAAACCATCACAGTATTAAGGACCATATTTGCCAGGAATGGGCTGCCGGAACAGATCTGTTCTGATAATGGACCGCAATTTGTGTCCGAAGAATTCAGGAAGTTCTTAAAAAACAATGGGGTTAAGCACTACACGTCCGCCCCATACCATCCCGCCACCAATGGATTGGCTGAAAGGTTTGTCCAGACCTTCAAGAAGGCCATAAAGGCCATGGGTAATGAAGACATAAAACTTCAGCACAAGGTGGATAACTTCTTGTTCGCATACAGGAATGCAACACATATGGTTACAAACCAAACTCCCGCCATGATGTTCTTCAATAGAAGACTAAGATGCCGGCTGGATTTGATCAAGCCAAACATCAGAAGGGACGTGGAGAACCGGCAATTTCAAGGCATGAATGAAAGGCCAACTAGAACCTTCCAGATAGGTCAGCAAGTTTTGGCCCGGGACTACCGTACCGAGAAATGGCAGCCTGGAACTATCTGCACACAACTAGGACCACTGATGTATACCGTGGACATTGGAGAAAGCATAATAAGGCGCCATGCTGACCAAATCATAGAGTCATCCGAAAAGGGACAACCTATACCACAACTCTATACGCCTAATGATGAAATAGAGATACCCATAGTATCTACCTCCGATCCGGTGATACTGGAACCAGATGAACCCGACACTGGCATTCAAGCCGAATCAGCCTTGCCAAAAGAACCTACTACACCACCAGAAACTACTACACCACCGAGGCGTTATCCGGACCGAGTCAGGAAGCCTCCAGAGAGACTGACTTATAATTAATTAACTGCAGCAATATGTAGATTATTTTTCTTGTAACATTTAATTAATGATTACTTAAAATATTATGTACTGGTTGTCTAAAAGGGGAGGAATTGTAGTGTATGTGCCTTTAAGAGCCCCATGTGTACTGTAATGCCGGTAATGGCCACTCGGGCTATATAAGCCTGTATATTGTGTTGTATCAGTTAGTTCCCCTCCAGACTTTGTTCAGTAAACACCTGTGAAACCAACTCCTGTCTTCAGTGTCTCTATCAACACACAGATACAACATGGTCCACCCAGACTGTCCCACACAATTGCGATACCTTGTGTCTCACAATATATACACTCCCCACCCCACCCCAAACCGTGTGATCTCCTGGGAGAGGCAAAAAACCAGGCCAATTTGGGGAGAAAGAAATCTGGGAAAAATGACTCTCTGACCCATCTAGGCAATCAAAACTAGTCCAGGAGATTACTCTGGCCCTGAATTCCCTATCTTTTGTAAGAGGTGATGTTTCCGCTCCAACCAGAAACAGGTTCAGCTCTCGTGTGAAGGAATTCAGCGAATCAGCGTCCACCGCATGAGACGGCAGCCTGTTCCAGAGGTCTATTCTCTGGGAAAAGAACCACCTCCTGACATCTAACCTCGATCTGGCCTTATACAACTTTAAATTTGTGACCCCTGATCTTCCCTAACCTATTTAATTGGAACAAACTGTCATCTGGAACATAATCTATTCCCTTCATTATCTTATAAACCTCAATCAGGTCCCCCCTAACTCTGCGCTTCTCTAAAGTGTAGAGTCCCAACTCTTTTAGCCTATCTTGATAACTAAGATGCTTTAGACTGGGAATTAGTCTAGTGGCTCCTCCTCTGCACCCTTTCCAAAGCCTCAATATCACCCACCATGTGAGGAGATCAAAACTGGACACAGTATTCCAAGTGTGGCCTGACCAAGGTCTTGTACAAGGACAAAATAGTATGCCTTGTCTTATAGTCAATTGTCTTATGAATACACCCCAACACCCTAATTGCTCTAGCTATCGCTTCACGGCATTGCTCATGGACCTTTAGAGATGTATTTACTAGAATGTCCAAATCTCTTTCTTTCTCCACCTTCTTTAATGTTTTTCCCTGAGGGGTGTATGAATGTTGAGCATTCACCCTGCCCACATGCATAACACTGCACTTACCCAAGGTATACATCATTTGCCAGTCATGAGCCCAATCTTCCAACATGTTAAGATCCTCCTGAAGCAGATGAGCATCGTCTACAGTTCTAACACTCGCACTGATCTTGGTATCATCTGCAAATTTCCAGATTGTGCCCCCAACAGCTACATCCAGATCACTAGTAAATATAGTAAAGAGCAACGGTCCCAACACCGATCCCTGCGGGACACCACCGGTGACCGGCCTCCAAACAGATCCAAATCTATCAATCACTACTTCTTGCTTATGTCCTGCCAGACAGATTTCAATCCAGCTCAATATATTGCCACTAATAGCAGAGGCTTCAATCTTATAGAGGAGCCGCTTCTGCGGTACCTTATCAAAAGCTTTTTGGTAGTCTAAGTAGACCGTGTCTCCTGGGCTTCCCTCATCCACCAACTTTGTAACTTCTTCAAAAAATATAATTAGATTTGTATGACATGACCTTTTTATGAAGCCATGTTGGGTGTTCCTAGTATGTTCCTCTCTATCCAAGCCCTCATATATTGCATCGCTAATGATTCCCTCAAGCATCTTTCTTTTTACTGATGTCAAACTACTGGGCCTATAGTTACCTGAGTGCATCTTGTCACCTTTTTTAAAGATGGGGACTCCATTAGCCTCCTTCCAGTCTACGGGAACCATCCCAGAATGCAGTGAGCTGTTAAAAATATGAGCTGGGGCTCACACAGCACATGTCCCACATCTCTTAGCATCCTCAGGTGGATATCATCTGGTCCAGCAGCTCTATCTTCAAGTTCTTCATTCTTTCTAAAACAATATGTTCATCTCATTTACTATTACTATTTTTATTATTAAAATCATTCAATTCTAATAGTTGACTTTAGTCAATAAAACTGAAGAAACAAAATATAAATAGCAGAAAGTTATGTCGACTAGACAAGTAATTACTGACATGTATTCACGGCATTAAAGAGTTAAGATATATATAAAAATATTTACCCTCATTTTCTACTAACAATCAAACATGAACAATATGAACAATAGCGCTTTTAGCTTTTCCAGATAACCAGAACCCTATTTTCTGCTGTTTCTCTGAACAGGTTTCTACAAAACTATACACCATCCGTGGTGGTGAGTGGGTGGAGAGGGTGCGCAAGTGGAGAGTGTCGGTGAGTGGGTGGAGAGGGTGCGCAAGTGGAGAGTGTCGGTGAGTGGGTGGAGAGGGTGCGCAAGTGGAGAGTGTCGGTGAGTGGGTGGAGAGGGTGCGCAAGTGGAGAGTGTCGGTGAGTGGGTGGAGAGGGTGCGCAAGTGGAGAGTGTCGGTGAGTGGGTGGAGAGGGTGCGCAAGTGGAGAGTGTTGGTGAGTGGGTGGAGAGGGTGCGCAAGTGGAGAGTGTAGGTGAGTGGGTGGAGAGGGTGCGCAAGTGGAGAGTGTCAGTGAGTGGGTGGAGAGGGTGCGCAAGTGGAGAGTGTCAGTGAGTGGGTGGAGAGGGTGCGTAAGTGGAGAGTGTCGGTGAGTGGGTGGAGAGGGTGCGCAAGTGGAGAGTGTCGGTGAGTGGGTGGAGAGGGTGCGCAAGTGGAGAGTGTCAGTGAGTGGGTGGAGAGGGTGCGTAGGCCGATGTTGTAGATGAGTGGGTGGGTGAATGGTGGAGAAGGTGTGCAGGTGTGGAGCGTAGATGAGTCGGTGGGTGGAGAGGATAGGTCGGTGGAGAGTGTAGGTAACTTGGTAGAGAGGGTTTGTAGGTGGAGAGGGTAGGTGAGTGGATGGATGGATAGGTGATCTGCTATCAGAAATTGGTCATCGGGGGTGCATGAAAATGGATTGGGGGGGGGGGGAGAACCCTCTGTTTTCTTCCCTTTCTGTATATAAGGTGCCTAAGTGTACAAGTGCATAGTACAGGAATCCCGCCCCAACCGTGGTTTTGCCATACGCGGATTTCAAGTATACACTGTTTGCTCTCTGCGACAACTTTTGCCAACCACGGCAGTGAATTTTGCGTATACGCGGGTTTTAATTTAGGATTAAGGTAAATAACAGGATTTTATTACTTTTTATTTTCTTTTTTATTGTGTTATTTGAACATTTATACTGTATTTGCCAACCGCGGTTTAACTAACCACGGGGGTTTTCAGGGACGTATCCCCGTGGTTGGGGAGGGATTACTGTATAAAAGATGCATAGAGTATAATGTGCATATGGTATAAGGTGCATAGGTTATAATATATATAGGATATAAAACATGTACAACAACTGGCATTTATATAGCGCCATTAATGTAATAAAAGTCCAAAGGTGTTTCACAGGAGTGTTATCAAACAAAATTTGACACCAAGCCACATAAGGAGATATTAGGACAGGTTTTAAGGAGCTTCTTAAAGGAGGAGAAAGAGGTAGAGATGCAGAGAGGTTTAGGGAGGGAATTCCAGAGCTTAGGGCCCAGGCAGCTGAAGGCACGGCCGCAATGGTGGAAAGATTAAAATCGGGGATGTGCAACAGGCCAGAATTGGAGAAGCGCAGTGATCTCGGAGGGTTGTAGGGCTGGAGGAGGTTACAGAGATAGTATGGGAGGCCATGGAGGGGTGTGAAAACAACAATGGGAATTTTAAAATTGAGGCGTTGCCGCACTGGGAGTCAATGTAGGTCAGCAAGCATGGGGTGATAGGTGAATGGGACATGGGGAGAGTTAGGTTGCAGCCAGCAGAGTTTTGGATGAGCTCAAGTTTATGGAGGGACAAAGGTGGGAGGGCCAACCAGGAGTGCATTGGAATAGTCAAGTCTAGAAGTAACAAAAGCAAGGATGAGTGTTTCAGCAGCAGATGAGCTGAGCCGGGGTGGAGACTGGCGATGTTACGCAGGTGGTCCTGGTGAGGGAGCGGATAGAGAGTTGGAAGCGCAGCTCACGGTCAGGTAGGATGCCAAGGTTACAAGCGGTCTGGTGCAGCTGCAGACAGTGACCAGGGAGAGGAATGGAGTCGGTGGCTAGGGATCGGGGTTAAATATGTATTGTGTGTAAAGTATAATTTTTTTTTTATTCGTTCCTGGTATCTGGGTGTCGCTGGCACAGCCAGCATTTATTGCCCATCCCTAGTTGCCCCTTGAGAAGGTGGTGGTGAGCCGCCTTCTTGAACCGCTGCAGTCCGTGTGGTGAAGGTACTCCCACAGTGCTGTTAGGGAGGGAGTTCCAGGATTTTGACCCAGCGACGATGAAGGAACAGCAATATATTTCCAGATCAGGATGGTGTGTGACTTGGAGGAGAACTTGGAGGTGATGGTATTCCCATGTGCCTGCTGCCCTTGTCCTTCTAGGTGGAAGAGGTTGCGGGTTTGGGAGGTGCTGTCGAAGAAACATTGGCGAGTTGCTGCAGTGCTCTTGTAGATGGTACACACTGCAGCCACAGTGCGCCGGTGGTGGAGGGAGTGAATGTTTAAGGTGGGGGATGGGGTGCCAATCAAGTGGGCTGCTTTGTCCTGGATGGTGTCGAGCTTCTTGAATGTTGTTAGAGCTGCACTCATCCAGGCAAGTGGAGAGTATTCCATCATACTCCTTACTTGTGCCTTGTAGATGGTGGAAAGGCTTTGGGGAGTCAGGAGGTGAGGCGCTCACTGCAGAATACCCAGCCTCTAACCTGCTCTTGTAGCCACAGTATTTATGTGGTTGGTCCAGTTAAGTTTCTGGTCAATGGTGACCCCCAGGATGTTGATGGTGGGGGATTTGGTGATGGTAATGCCGTTGAATGTCAAGGGGCGGCGGTTAGACTCTCTTGTTGGGGATCGTCATTGCCTGGCACTTGTGTGGCACGAGTGTTACCTGCCACTTATCAGCCCAAGCCTCAATGTCATCCAGGTCTTGCTGCATGCGGGCACGGACTGCTTCATTATCTGAGGAGTTGTGAATGGAACTTAACATTTGTGCAATCATCAGCGAACATTCCCTTATGATGGAGGGAAGGTCATTGATGAGGCAACTGAAGATATCCTGGGGCTGAGATGATTAGCCTCCAACAACCACAACCATCTTCCTTTGTGCTAGGAATGACTCCAGCCAGTGGAGAGTTTTCCCCTGATTCCCATTGACTTCAGTTTTACTAGGGCTCTTTGATGCCACACTCAGTCAAATGCTGCCTTGATGTCAAGGGCAGTCATTCTCACCTCACCTCTGGAATTCAGCTCCTTTGTCCATGTTTGGACCAAGGCTGTAATGAGTTCTGGAGCCTAGTGGTCTTGGCGGAACCCAAACTGAGCATCAGTGAGCAGGTTATTGGTGAGTAAGTGCTGCTTGATAGCACTGTTGATGACACCTTCCATCTCTTTGCTGATGATTGAGAGTAGACTGATGGGGCAGTAATTGGCCAGATTGGATTCTTCCTGCTTTTTGTGGACAGGATCTGGACAGTTTTCCACATTGTCGGGTAGATGCCAGTGTTGTAGCTGTACTGGAACAGCTTGGCTAGAGGCGCGGCTAATTCTGGAGCACAAGTCTTCAGCACGACAGCCGGGATGTTGACGGGGCCCATAGCCTTTGCTGTATCCAGTGCACTCAGCCATTTCTTGATATCACATGGAGTGAATCAAATTGGCTGAAGACTGGCTTCTGTGATGGTGGGGACCTCAGGAAGAGGCCGATATAGCTCATCCACTCGGTACTTCTGGCTGAAGGTGGTTGCAAACACTTCAGCCTTGTCTTTTGCACTCACGTGCTGGGCTCCACCATCATTGAGGATGGGGATATTCATGGAGCCTCCTCCTCCTGTTAGTTGTTTAATGATCCACCACCATTCACAACTGGATGTGGCAGGACTGCAGAGCTTTGATGTGATCCGTTGATTGTGGAATTGCTTAAACCTGTCTATTGCATACTACTTTTGCTGTTTAGCATGCATGTAGTCCTGTGTTGCAGCTTCCCCAGGTTGGCACCTCATTTTTAGGTACGCCTGGTGCTGCTCCTGGTTTGCTCTTCTACACTCCTTATTGAACCAGGGTTGGTCCCTTGGCTTGATGGTAATGGTAGAGTGAGGGATATGCCGGGCCATGAGGTTACAGATTGTGGTGGAATACAATGCTGCTGCTGCTGATGGCCCACAGCGCCTCATGGATGCCCAGTTTTGAGCTGCAAGATCTGTTCTGAATCTATCCCATTTTGCACGGTGGTAGTGCCACACAACACGATGGAGGGTGTCCTCAGTGTGAAGACGGGACTTCGTCTCCACAAGGTCTGTGCGGTGGTCACTGTCATGGACAGATACATCTATGGCAGGTAGATTGGTAAGGATGAGGTCAAGTAGGTTTTTCCCTCTTGTTGGTCCTCTCACCACCTGCTCAGGCCCAGTCATGTCCTTCAGGACTCGGCCAGCTCAGTCAGTAGTGGTACTACCGAGCCACTCTTGGTGATGGACATTGAAGTCCCCCACCCGAAGTACCTTCTGTGTCCTTGCTACCCTTGGTGCTTCTTCCAAGTGGTGTTTCATCAGCTGAGGGAGGGCGGTAGGTGGTAATCGGCAGGAGGTTCCTTGCCTATGTTTGACCTGAAGCCATGAGACTTCATAGGGTCCGGAGTCAATGTTGACTACTTCAAGGGCCACTCCCTCCCGACTGTATACCAGTGTGCCGCCACCTCTGGTGGGTCTGTCCTGCTGGTGGGACAGGACATACCCAGGGATGGTGATGGAGGAATCTGGGTCATTGGCTGACAGGTATGATTCTGTGAATATGACTATGTCAGGCTGTTGCTTTTTGTCCGTAACCTGTAAGTTCCTCGTCATCAACTAACTGTCCAACTCCCTTTTAAAATTATTTATGGAATCCGCTTCCACCACTTTTTCAGGTCGAGCGTTCCAGATCCCGACAACTCTCTGAGTGAAAAATTTTTTCCTCTTCTCCCCTCTCGATCTTTTGCCAATGCTTTTGAATCCATGACCTCTAGTTATTGGCCCACTCACCAGAGGGAATCATTTTTCTCCATCGACTCTATCAAAACCTCTCATCATCTTGAAAATCTCTATTCGGTTACCTCTTAACCTTCTCTGTTCCAAGGAGAACATTCCTAACTTTTCCAACCTCTCCTCATAACTGAAGTCCCTCATCCCTGGTAAACCTCCTCTGTACCCTTGCTAAGGCCTTTCCATCTTTCCTAAAGTGTGGTGCCCAGAACTGTCCACAATACTTTCCTTCTCAAGTATATATCCAATTCTCTTTTGAAAGTTATTTTTGAATCTGCTTGGTGTGTCAGCTGTGGCTCAGTTGTAGCACCCTTGCCTCTGAGTCAGGAGGTTGTGGGTTCAAGTCGCACTCCGGAGACTTGAGTGCAAATATCTAGGCTGTCACTCCAGTGCTACACTGTCAGAGGTGCTGTTTTTCGGATGAGACGTTAAGCCGAGGCTCCGTTTGCTCTCTCAGGTGGATGTTAACGATCTCATGGCACTATTTTGAAGAAGAGCAGGGGAGTTCTCCCCGGTGTCCTGGGGCCAATATTTATCCCTCAATCAACATCACTAAAACAGATTATCTGGTCATTATCACATTGCTGTTTGTGGGATCTTGCTGTGCGCAAATTGGCTGCCGCGTTTCCTACATTACAACAGTGACTACACTTCAACAAGTACTTCATTGGCTGTAAAGCACTTAGGGACGTTCGGTGGTCGTGAAAGGTGCTATATAAAAAAAATTTTCTCTTCCACCACCCTTTGAGACAGCGCATCCCGGATCATAACAATGCACTGTGTTTTTAAAAAAATAAAAGAAATTAAAAGAAAATTCTCCTAATTTCCTGGCCCCCCAGTTCTTTCCTCTGGTTACTGACCCTGCTGCCATGGAAATTGTTTTTACTTATTTACTCTGTCAAAACCCTTCATAATTCTGAATACCTCTATTGAATCTCCCCTTAACTTTCTCTGCTCTAAGAACAATCCCAGCTTCTCTCGTCTCTGAACTGGAGATTTATTGAACTGAAGTCCCTCATCCCTGGAATCATTCCAGTAAATCTCCTCTGCACCCTCTCCAAAGCTTTGACATCATTCCTGTAGTGCCCAAAACTGAATACAATACTGCAGTTGAGGCCTAACCAGTGATTTATAAAGATTTGGCATAATTTCCTTGCTTTTGTACTCTATGCAATTAAAACAAATACTTTTCACCTCCCAGCCCTGTCAAAAAAGTGATATCGCGTTATTTATCCTGATGTTTTTAATTAATCATGTGCCATCTCCTGTGTCAGCTTGGCTCCATTAGCGGCACTTTCATCTTTGAGTCAGAAGATTAAGGGCTAGACATTTGGTATCGCCCCAGAGAGAGCAGGGCGCTACCCACGGAGAGAGTGGGGTGCTACCCACGGAGAGAGCGGGGCGCTACCCACAGAGAGAGTGGGGCGCTACCCACAGAGAGAGCGGGGCGCTACCCACAGAGAGAGCGGGGCGCTACCCACAGAGAGAGCGGGCCACTACCCACGGAGAGAGCGGGCCGCTACGCACAGAGAGAGCGGGGCGCTACCCACAGAGAGAGCGGGGCGCTACGCACAGAGAGAGCGGGGCGCTACCCACAGAGAGAGCGGGGCGCTACCCACAGAGAGAGCGGGGCGCTACCCACAGAGAGAGCGGGCCACTACCCACGGAGAGAGCGGGCCGCTACGCACAGAGAGCGGGGCGCTACCCACAGAGAGAGCGGGGCGCTACCCACAGAGAGAGCGGGGCGCTACCCACAGAGAGAGCGGGGCGCTACCCACAGAGAGAGTGGGGCGCTACCCACAGAGAGAGCGGGGCGCTACCCATGAAGAGAGCAGGGCGCTACCCACAGAGAGAGCGGGGCGTTACACACAGAGAGAGCGGGGCGCTGCACACATGGAGAGCGGGGCGCTGCACACATGGAGAACGGGGCGCTGCACACATGGAGAACGGGGCGCTGCACACATGGAGAATGGGGCGCTACCCACAGAAAGTGGGGCGCTACCCACAGTGAGAGCGGGGCGCTACCCACGGAGAGTGGGGCGTTACCCACACAGAGAGTGTGGCGCTACCCGCAGAGCGATAACCAATTTCAGCTGCACTTCAATCGGGACTCATCATTCACACTGGCTCCTTCCAGTTCTTAAAGGGGATGTTCATTCATTCTGCACAACCTCACTCTCAACATTGGCTCTGAAGGCGACCTCCAAGCAACTCACCGACTACACCTCTTATCCCCATGGCTGATCCCAGCCCCAGGGAGAGAGCAGCCGTTTCAGCAACCAGGCATTGGAGGCATTGGTCGCAACAGTCGAAAGAAGGGGGGCAGTGTTGTTCCGAGCCACTGGCAGGAGGTCATCACCCTAGGTCTTCAGGGCAATGTGGAGGGAAGTGGCCCAGGATGTCTCGGCCAGCAGTGTGGTCCTCAGGACCCTCACACAGTGCCGTTAAAAATTCAACGACCTCACTTGGGTGGTCAGGGTGAGTACATGCTTCAACAAGTCCTACATACCAGCATCTAAACCTCAGTCTGTACACACGGCACAAACCATTGCATCCTCACCACTCATCCACCAAGGGTGCCCAAGAGCCTCTCAGCAATGGTAAGGAGTGTGGAGGAGTCCACCTCCAACATTGCACAGAGCTCTGCGTACACGATGGAGCCCATCCTTGGCAGTCTGCAAAGGATGGTGGACTCCCTGAGAGACCATGGGGACCCAGAACTCATGCCGCGTGTCATGGGCGATATGGCAGCATCCATTGCAGCACAGGCGGAAGCCACGCAACGTCTTAGTGCTGTAATGCAGCCAATGGTTGCTGCCATCGAGTCTCGGACTGCTCTCATGCAGTCTCAGCTTGATGCCACGCAAGCTCTGACTGCTGCCATCGTCACTGGGTCCACCACAGTCCACCAGGGATCTCACGGTGTCGCAGCAGACCAGCAATCTGTGCTCCAGCAGATTGGTAGGGATGCTGAGGTGCTGCCCTGGGGGAGTGGCAGTGTGTCAGTCAAGCAGGAACCTGCTGCCCTCTCTCAGGATGACTGCATTCCTACTCGCACCACTGCCACTCCACCATTGCCCTAGTCGCTCCCTGTCATCCAGCCAGGCCAGACTGTCGCTGCCCAGCATGAGGTGGAGCAGTCTACATCCAGGCCTTCCAGGCTCAGAGCTGGTCGAGGGCGTCCTGCAAGGCCATCTGTGGTCTCTGGCACCGACACTCAGCAGCCTTCCACCAGCCGTGCTGCAGCCACTGGGGACAGACTATGTAGGAGCAGTAGATTAGGAAAAGGCACTGTAAAGAGGGGAAGTAGGGGTTTGCACAAGGGTGATTAGTTAATGTTGTTGTATATATGTGTTTACTGAATGTTGATAAATTTATTAATGGAATGTTGCTGATTTTATGCTGCCTCTCATTTCAGCTTTGTGCTGTGATATGACGTGAAATGGATGGAATGATGGGGATGTGGGGTAGAATTTATTGGAACCGCAGTCTCATCAGGCGGTCACGGACTGCCCTTCCAGAAGGCCGATTGAGTGGCTGCCTCCTCCCTCGCTGCTGTTCCTCCTCCTCCTCCTCCTCCTCCGTCTTCCTCCTCCTGAGGTGGGCCCGCTATGCCTGGTGGCAATGGCTGGCCCTCATAATGGCCAAGTTGTTCAGCATGCAGCACACCACGACGAAAAGGGACACCCGCTCAGCCGAGTACTGGAGGGCTCCTCCTGAGTGGTCAAGACAGTGGAACCGTTGCTTGAGCACTCTAATGGTCTGCTCGATGATGTTCCTGGTGGTGGCATGGCTCTCATTATATGAGTGCTGAGCAGCAGTGTTGGGGCTGCGGAGGGGAGTCATGAGCCAGGTGGAGAGCAGATAGCCCTTATCTCCGACCAGCCAGCCCCGAGCTTGATGTGATGGCTGGAAGAGTGTTGGAACACCGGTCTGGCGCAGGATGAAGGCATCGTGGCTGCTGCCAGGATAGCGGGCATTGATAGTGAGGATTCGCTGTCTGTGGCCGCACACCAACTGCACATTAAGTGACTGGTAGCTGTTGCGGTTATGGAATACCTCAGGATTGTTATGCGGTGCCCGCAAAGCCACGTGGGTGCAGTCAATGGCGCCCTGCACCATGGGGAAGCCCGCTATCCTGGCAAAGCCACGTGCACGCTCGTCCTGCTTCACTCTGGTCATGGGGAAGGAAATGTAGTCCCTTCTCCTTCTGTGGAGAGCCTCAGTGACCTCCTGAATGCATCAATGGACAGCGAACTGCGAGATGTTAGCTATGTCTCCTGCTGCAGACTGGGAGGATCCACTGGTGTAGAAATTGAGGGCGACGGTGACCTTGACTGCCACCGAGAGAGCCGTGGTAGTCCTGATCTGAGGCTCGAGGTCTGGCTGCAGGAGGTGGCAGAGCTCTGTGACCACCTCCCTGCTGAAGCGGAGCTTTCTAAGACACTGCTCCTCCATTACATTGATGTAGGAGAAGTGTTCCCGGAATACCCTGGGAGGGTAAAGCTTCCTGTTGACAGCCCTGTTGGCCCTCCTCCCTCTGGCCACGTTTTCCAATCCTTGTCTCTGCCTCCGATGCCTCTGATGTTGATGCTGGAGGGTGAGGTCGAGCGCCAGTACAGCCCCCATTAACGTATCCGGGTGTAGGAGTTTGAAATCTCAGCACAATGAGACTGACAAAATTTTAGCGGCCACAGCACCCCTGAAACTAATAAACATTTACCTCACTGAAAACGGCTGTTTTCCTATGTCAAACTGAGAAGGCAGCATTGATTGCCGACTGAAATGGAAGCGGATGTTGATCCCTTCAAATACCAAATATGGCCGTCTGACTGCATCACGCCTCCTCTTCCCGCCGTTGTTCAGGCCAGGTGCTAAGGCAGGGGGCGACAGTCAATTTTGCATCTGGGCCATTCCACATGCCTTGACATCACGATCTGGCAGTCGCTAAAGGCGTTTGCACTAAATGCTATCAGCAGTGCTAAATCCCAGGTGAATGTCGCGTGCGGCGTTGGATTCGCCGCGCCCCGTTGCAAACCCATTAACGCCCCCAGGCAGTAACGGGAGGCGCTAACATGCCGAATTTCTCCCCCTAATGGTTCAAGCCCCAATCCGAGCACTAAATCCAGGCTAATACTGCGTTGCGGTACTGAGGATGGTGTAGGAAGTGTCCTTCTGACATGATGTAAAACCCAGTAGGACACTTCCCACATCATCCATGTTGGCCTTTATTGCAAGGGGGTTGGAGTACCAGAGTAAGGAAGTCTTGCTACAATTGTACAGGGCTTTGGTGAGACCACACCTGGAGTACTGTGCACAGTTTTGGTCTCCTTATCTGAGGAAGGATATACTTGCCTTGGAGGCGGTGCAACGAAGGATCTCTAGATTGATTCCTGGGATGAGAGGGTTGTCCTATGAGGAGAGATTGTGTAGAATGGGCCTAAACTCTCTGGAGTTTAGAAGAATGAGAGGTGATCTCATTGAAATATACAAGATTCTGAAGGGGATTGACAGGGTAAATGCTGAGAGCTTGTTTCCCCTGGCTGGAGAGTCTCGAACCAGGGGGCATAGTCTCAGGATAAGGGGTTGGCCATTTAAGACTGAGATGAGGAGGAATTTCTTCACTCAGAGGGTTGTGAATGTTTGGAATTCTCTACCTCAAAGGGCTGTGGATGCTGAATCGTTGAGTATATTCAAGGCTGAGATAGATAGATTTTTTGGACTCTAGGGGAGTCAAGGGATATGGAGATCGGGCAGGAAAGTGGAGTTGAGGTTGAAGATCAGCCATGGTCTTACTGAATGGCGGAGCAGGCTCGAGGGGCCAGATGGCCTACCCTTGCTCCTAATTCTTATGTTCTTATGTCCTAATGCAAGGTGCTAACCTGGCTGGCTGGCATAGAAACATAGAAGATAGAAGCAGGAGTAGGCCATTCGGCCCCTCGAGCCTGCTCCGCCATTTAATGAGATCATGGCTGATCATCCAAATTCAGTACCCTGTCCCTGCTTTCTCCCCATACCCCTTGATCCCTTTAGCCTTAAGAAATATATCTAACTCCTTCTTGAATATATTTAATGAATTGGCCTCAACTGCCTTCTGTGGTAGAGAATTCCACAGGTTCACCACTCTCTGGGTGAAGAAATTCCTCCTCATCTCAGTCCTAAATGGCTTACCCCTTATCCGCCAGTGCCCTTGCTGACAATAAACAGCAAGGGCACTGGCGGAGTTGCAGTAGTGGGTGGATGAATGCTGTCATCCTGAGAGAGGACAGCGGGATCGGCCTCCACGGATCAATTGATGCTCCCCCGAGGCAACGCCTCAGCAATCCTAGTAATCTGTTGGAGGACAGATTGCTGGACTGCTGTGACACCCTGCAAGCCCCTTTCAACACTGGTAAACCAAGCCATGATGGCAGCGGTCTGTGCTTGCGTGGCAGTAAGCTGAGCTTGCATGACTTCAGTCTGAGCTTCCATTGCAGCACTCAGACGTTGGGTGGCTTCTGCTTGTGCTGCAATGGAAGCTGAGACTTCGGCCATCAGACGTGGCATGATGGTTGGGTCCACAAGTGCGTCTACAAGGATCTGCCTACGCCTTCCACGCTGGAAAGGATGCGCTCCAAGCTCTGCCCAAAGCCCTGGGCAAGACTGGAGCTGGACTCCTCCATGCTCCTTGACATTGCATTCAGGCTTTCTTGCAGGCCTGCCAAGGCACCAAGCATTCCATTGTGCAAACTCATCAGTGTTCTTCTGTAGGTCGCCCCATCGAAGTCGTCATCTGAGTCCTGTGCAGCAGAACTCGTGAGCGACCTCACCCTTTTGCACTCCCTCTTCTAAGTTTAAAGCTATGCCCTCCTGTTGTAGATTCTGTGACTATGTTAAATACATTGATGTTTATCCTGTCTATATCCTGACAGTGTAAACATCCCCAGCTTCTGCAGCCTCTTCATTACTCAGGGCATAATTCCAATCATCATTTTAGTTGCCCTTCACTGGATCATCTCCACTACAGTGAGATTGGACTCGAGGTCTGTACAAACTTCATCACTTCCTGAAATCTGTTCCCCTGGCATTACAGCCCAATATCCTATTTCGTCTCTTTACTGTGTCGATGCGTTCAGTGACCTATCCACCAAGTACACCCAAACCCATTCTGTGTGTTGTGCCCTATAGAATAATACTGTTCAGCTTCTACTACCACTGTTTATTATTGTGTCCTAAGCTTGTGACTTTATCCACGTGAATTGAAATCTGACACACATCAGCCCAGCTCCCCATTCTTTCCAGGTCCTTCTTTATTTGATCAGCCTGTACCCTCCCTGTCATGCCCAGTTTGATATCACCTGCAAACTTGGAGTGGGTAATTTTGACTTTCGGTGACAGTGTGAAATGGATAATATCGATTCAGCCATTGGTTATACATCTCTCTCGATTTTCATGTCCAAATGGAGAGGTGTATAATGGCCAGCTGAATCAATATGAGCCCATTTTGCACTATCACCCAAAGTCAAAATTAGGGTTAGGGTTAGGGAAAGTTTTGTTTCTGTCCACACTTCAAACCATCTATGTACCGTTATGTATGTGCATATATGACACAACACAGGCATAACTCTTTCAATATCTGTTGGTTCCCTTGTGCCCTCACAGGAGTTGCCCACACAAGAATGTAATTGAGATCAAGTGGTATTGTGCTTGACACTGTTAGGCAAAAGCAGATTTATATGGTATCATAGAAACTGAACGAGTGAAGCTCAAGTAGCTCTACAGCCGTCTGAACCCTGAGAGTGCTGCAGCCTCGAAAATACCATCAAACTGTTTTTTTTGTATTTTGTAACAAATACCGGTTTCCATTAGATGTTGGAATTCCTATCTTCTGTTACCATTTCTCACGGTGGCCATTATGATCTCTGAGTTTTTCAATGACATTGCAGTAACAGGCTATGTTTATAATAACAGCGACAGGAACAAAGGTTTTACTAAGAAATAAGGGACTATAGGGAACTGGATGGTACAGTGAGTTAAAACACTGGGGGAAAAATTCAGTTGGTTAGCGCCTCCTGTTAACGCCTGCAGAGGGCGCTAACAGGGTGCTGATGCAGTAGCGCCAAGGCGAGGCGAATTTGGTGGCACACGGCAAATCCAGAACCCCCATTGTGCCACCTGTACGAGGTACCACCGGGGACTTCAACATCAGGTAGATTGTGACGTCAGTGAGCATGCAACACTCACTGGGCGCCCGATCTGCCAAATTAATTATGGACACTTACCTTTGTGCCTCAACCAGACAGCGACAAGGAGAGGAGGCGTACAGCTGCAGGACGTCAGCTCCAAGGACCTTATTTAAAGGCATCCACATTAATCACTCGCAGCTGTCAGGGCAGGTTAGTTTCTGTGGTCTCTTGTCAGTTTCAGCTAGTGGATGAGTTTGCATGAGTAATTTCAAGGTTCTTTTGTATCAGCAGTGTTCTGGCAAGTGCAAAGTGGCTACATTTATTGTTCTGATGTGCCTTCAATAACCACAAAACTAGAAGTTATAGGCCTAGAAATTCAGTGCCCTTAGCGCCGATTTTGCGGCGCTAGAGGGCCTAGTGCTGCAATTGGCGCCGGTTCCTAAATTGCCTGGGGCCCTTCCGCGGCGGTAGACCGGTAGCGCTGCGCCGGCACCGATGACGTCATCGGTGTGCGCAGCGTCCCGGTTGCCATGGTAACCCGCCCGAACTCCGAAATTGACTTGCGGCCGCCTCGCCCGTGGCAGCCGCAAGCAACGTTCTGGCAGAGGTGCCTTACTGGACTTTGCGCCAGCGCATTAAAGGCCCCGCGGCGGCCGGCCGCTTTCCCGCCGGCTGCCTGGCCGCAGCTCCCTCCCCGGCCGCAGCTCCCTCCCCGGACTTCTCCCCCCCCCCCCCCCCCGGACAGATGCAAGCCCGGCACTTGTCCGAGGTGCCGGGCTCATTTTTACAATGATTTTCGCGGGCCGCGGCCGGGTGCAGGCAGCTCCTCCTTAAGGGAAGGAGGAGGCCTGCACTTCCCGAACCTGCCGCACCGCAGCGGGCGCCGCAGCGCTGGAATAGCGCCGCAATTCAGCGCGTAGCGCCAGTTTTCAGGCGCAAACAGCTTTCAGCAGCGCCGGCAGCTGTTTGGGCGCAGAACTAGTGAATTTTTGGCCCGCCCAGCGCGACTTAGCTCCGGCACTAACTTCCGGCGCTAAAGCCGTCACTGCGCCAAAACCCAATTTCTAGGCCATAGACTTTAACAAGTTGGCTGTTAATCACTAAGATCAGAGCTAACATCTCAACACACCGACTGGCTCACAGGAATGAGTCATACAGATCCTGGGATCTTTAAGTAAGAGATGTCAGGGGCGGAGCCAAGAGCCAGGACCTGGAACCTTCCAGGTTAGTCAGGAAAGAGGAAGTGAAACTATACACCGTGTGGGGGAGGGTAATATACATGAGTGCAAAACGAATACAGGCAAGACAAAACAGATTTCATTACATTCACCCCTTCTTTAGATTTAGTCCATCGGGGTGATGTTTCTTAAAAGTTGGTATAAGTGAGTCTGTCAGGAGGTTTTGTGGTTCTCAGTGATCGGCGCAAAGCCGGTTGGGGTGCCTCTAGGGGAGTGGATTCTGGTTCCTCCACTGTCCGGGCCTCCGCAGTGTCTTCCAGGTTATCTGCAGTGTCCTCCAGGTTAAAGTTGGGTATTGATACCTCTGGGCCTCCTGTCTCTTTTTGGTGTAGGTCTTCCTCGGGTAGTCTCTCATCGTTCTCTCCGCTCCCCGAGGGAGCGAGGTCTTCTATGGAAACAGTGTCCTCTCGCCCGTCAGAGTATTCGATGTAGGCGTACTGAGGGTTTGCATGGAGGAGCTGTACCTTTTCCACAAGGGGGTCCGTTTTATGGCCTCTCACGTGCTTCCGCAATAGTACTGTCCCTGGAGACGTCAGCCACGCGGGTAGAGATATGCCCGAGGTGGATTTCCGGGGGAAAACGAACATCTTTTCGTGAGGGGTAGCGTTAGTGGCTGTACATAACAGAGACCTTATGGAGTGGAGCACGTCTGGGAGGACTTCCTGCCAGCGGGAGGTCGGAAGGCCTTTTGACTTTAAGGCTAACGTGACAGCCTTCCAAACAGTAGCAGTCTCCCTTTCCACTTGCCCATTACCCCGGGGGTTGTAGCTAGTGGTTCTGCTAGTGGCTATCCCCTTTGAGAGCAAGAACTGGCGCAGTTCACCACTCATAAATGACGTCCCCCTATCGCTGTGTATGTAGTTCGGCATGCCAAACATGCAGAATAGATTACAGAGACACTTGATGACCGTGGCACTGGTCATGTCTGGGCAGGGAATGGCGAAGGGGAAGCGGGAATATTCATCGATGATATTGAGGAAGTATACGTTACGGTCGGCAGAGGGAAGGGGTCCCTTGAAGTCCAGACTTAGGCGCTCGAATGGCCGTGTGGCTTTGATAAGGTGTGCACGGTCAGGCCTGTAGAAACGAGGCTTGCATTCCGCACAGATGCGGCAGGCTCTGGTCATTGCCCTGACCTCCTCGATGGAGTGGGGCAGATTGCGGGACTTTATAAAATGGTATAGTCGGGTGACCCCTGGGTGACAGAGGTCGTTGTGGAGACCCTGTAATTTGTCCATATGAATGCTGGCACACATTCCCCGCGATAGGGCGTCTGGGGGTTCATTAAGGACTCCCGGCCTGTACATAATATCATAGTCGAACGTGGATAGTTCGATCCTCCACCTGAGTATTTTGTCATTCTTGATTTTCCCCCTTTGTTTGTTATTAAACATGAAAGCCACCGACCGCTGGTCGGTGAGCAGGGTGAAACGTTTGCCGGCTAGGTAGTGTCTCCAGTGCCGCACTGCCTCCACTATAGCCTGTGCCTCCTTCTCGACAGAAGAGTGCCTGATTTCAGGTCCCTGAAGGGTTCGGGAGAAGAAGGCCACAGGTCTCCCAGCCTGATTGAGGGTCGCAGCTAAGGCAAAGTCTGACGCATCGCTTTCAACTTGAAAGGGAATGCTTTCGTCCACTGCACACAGTGCAGCCCTTTCAATGTCCTGTTTGATACTGGTGAAAGCCTCCCGAGCTTCAGCTGATAGTGGGAAGGACGTCGATTTAATGAGGGGTCGGGCCTTATCAGAGTAATTGGGCACCCATTGGGCATAATACGAAAAAAATCCCAGACACCTTTTTAAAGCTTTGGGATTGTGTGGCAGGGGCAGTTCCTTTAGGGGGCGTAATCGGTCAGGGTCCGGTCCAATTACCCCATCTTCCACCACACAGCCGAGGATACAGAGGCGGGTTGTGTTGAAGACACATTTGTCTTTGTTGTAGGTTAGATTCAGCTTTAGGGCAGTTTTTAAAAATCTCGCAAGATTTAGATCGTGGTCTTGCTGGTTGTGCCCGCAGATAGTGACATTGTCCAGATAGGGGTAGGTAGCTTGTAGTTTATTCTCGTCAACCATGCGGTCCATCTCACGTTGGAAGACCGAGACCTCATTTGTTACCCCGAAGGGCACTCTGAGAAAATGGTAGAGGCGTCCGTTCGCCTCAAAGGCGGTGTATGGGCGGTCCTCCGTTCTAATGGGGAGCTGGTGATACGCGGATTTGAGGTCGATAGTCGAGAAGACTCGGTATTGCGCAATCTGGTTGACCATTTCTGATATGCGGGGTAAAGGGTAGGCGTCCAGCTGGGTATAAATATTAACAGTCTGGCTGTAGTCAATTACCATCCGTTTCTTTTCGCTATTTTTAACTATGACTACTTGGGCACGCCACGGGCTGGTACTGCATTCAATAATGCCTTCCCGCAGGAGTCTGTCCACTCCCGCCTTGATAAAGTGTCTGTCTTCCAGACTGTACCGTCTACTTTTGGTCGCTATGGGCCTACAGTTCGGAGCGAGATTAGCGAATAAAGAGGGCGGGCTGATTTTTAAGGTTGATAGGCCACAGACTGTGAGTGGCGGCTGGGACCCGCCATATGCTAGCGTGACACTTTCGTGGTGGCACTGGAAGTCCAGGCCCAAGATTACATTAACACAGAGTTCTGGCATCACGAGGAGTTTAAAATCCTTGTAGTCCGTGCCTTTTACAGTCAGTGTTACCACACAGTAGCCCAAAATGTCCGAAGTGTGGGGCTTAGCAGCCATAGCAATTCTGCTCCGTGTAGGGGTTACCGTTAATGAGTGCCGCCGTACCAGGCCAGGGTGGATAAAACTCTCGGTACTCCCACAGTCAATTAAACATTTCGTTAAATTCCCGTTTACCTGTATGTCCATCATAGATTTTGTCAACGGGTGTGGCCTGGATTGATCCACCGTGATCGAAGCCACTGTTGGGCCCTGGGCGGCCGTTGAGTCGGGAAAAGATGGCGGATCCCAAGATGGCGGCCCGCACGGCACGCACGAGGCGGTGACGGAGTTGGAAATCGGATTCCCCCTGCAGACTTTGCTAAAATGCCCCTTTTTCTTACATTTGAAGCATGTAGCGTCCTTCGCTGGGCATCGTTGTCTGGGGTGCTTGGCCTGGCCGCAGAAGTAGCATTTCGGGCCTCGAGACATTGCCGCTGTAGTAGGACTCCTGGGTGAACTTCTGTGTGGGGACTCCGGCGGTGTAGAGCTGGTCTGAGACCTGGATGGGGAAGATGGCTGATTCCAAGATCGCGGCCCGCTCGGCGCGCACGAGGCGGTGAGGGCCGCATGGCCGGAAGAATAAGTCAGAGTTTTTCTGGGCCACGTCCAGCGATCGCGTAGTGGCCACTGCCTTTTTAAAGTCCAGGACCGCCTTCTCCAGCAGTCTCTGCCGGATATAATTTGATTTGAGGCCCGTGATGAAGGAATCGCGGACCAATTCGTCAGAATACACGTTGGCCGTCACGGCCTTGCAGTTACAGTCCCGGACCAAGTCCTTTAGGCCCTGTAAGAAATCGTCCATTGATTCCTCAGGTCGCTGCCTGCGTGTAGCCAGCAGATGTCTGGCGTACACTTCGTTTACTGGCCTCTGGTATTGGGCCTTCAGGATAGTGATGGCCTCCGTGTAAGAGGTGGCGTCCCGGATGAACGAATAAATCCGATGACTAACGCGAGTAGTCAGTAGACTCCGTTTATCTACCTCGCTAGCGGATGAGGCCCTCGCAAAGAGTTCGAAGCATTTGAGCCAGTGTCCAAATTGATTTGATGCTTCAGCAGAATGTGGATCCAAGTCCAGACGCTCTGGTTTTAGGAGTCGATCCATCCTAGTATTCTTTAGTGATTTATAATAACAGCTGACAGGAACAAAGGTTTTACTAAGAAATAAGGGACTATAGGGAACTGGATGGTACAGTGAGTTAAAACACTGGGGGAAAAATTCAGTTGGTTAGCGCCTCCTGTTAACGCCTGCAGAGGGCGCTAACAGGGTGCTGATGCAGTAGCGCCAAGGCGAGGCGAATTTGGTGGCACACGGCAAATCCAGAACCCCCATTGTGCCACCTGTACGAGGTACCACCGGGGACTTCAACATCAGGTAGATTGTGACGTCAGTGAGCATGCAACACTCACTGGGTGCCCGATCTGCCAAATTAATTATGGACACTTACCTTTGTGCCTCAACCAGACAGCGACAGGGAGAGGAGGCGTACAGCTGCAGGACGTCAGCTCCAAGGACCTTATTTAAAGGCATCCACATTAATCACTCGCAGCTGTCAGGGCAGGTTAGTTTCTGTGGTCTCTTGTCAGTTTCAGCTAGTGGATGAGTTTGCATGAGTAATTTCAAGGTTCTTTTGTATCAGCAGTGTTCTGGCAAGTGCAAAGTGGCTACATTTATTGTTCAAAGATTCAAACTGCTACACTTGGCAACATTACTGGGGGCTGTACTGGTGCCATCTTGCCCTCCAGGATCTATGGTGGAGGGAGCGTAGGCAGCCAGAAATAAGGGAACATGTGCGCAGAGGGATGAGGAGGGACATCAGGGCTCTCACCAGGATAACTTAAACCCCAGATCCATTTTGCTCAGCACATGCACATCATACCATCCCTGTGCTGTGCCATATCACAGTGTCCTCCTGGGTGCAAAGGTGAAACAAGAGAGACCACAAAATATTGCAAACTCCATTAATAAATTTATGCATAAACATATCACACATATCACATTCATTCTAATAACTAATGACCCTTGTGCCTGCCATAGTTGAATAGCTGTCATTGTGTGCAAGGCGTAAGATGTGGGTGAGTTTTGGTAGGTAGAGATTGTTGGTGGGTGAGCACTGGGGGTGTGGTCCTATGGGCAGTGTGTGAAGCTTGTGGTATAGATGGTGGTATGTAGCATTTGTTGAAGCATTCACTCACCCTGACCACCCGACTGAGGTGGATCTGCCATGAGCCCACCTGCTTCAGTCCTCCGGCTCTCTCTCCTGGTTGTGCTTCTTTTTGCTGAGGCAGCTGTACAGCCATCAATGCTGAGAATGAGGTGCTGCAGTATCAATGAACCTCCTCTTTAAGTACTGGGAAAAGCCTGTGGCAATGATGAGTTGTGGTTAGACTGCACCCGATATTGGTCCACTCTTCGAGCGAGGTCTTTAAGACTTGATTTAGCGCCCCAATCATTTCTTTGAGCAGTGAGAATGAATTTTGCGTGCAGTCTAAAGCATTAGCGCCTGGCGCTAATTCTCAAACTTTTGTAAAGATATCGCTCATTCCTGGGCTATAATTAATTTCTAGCCCAACTATCTTTTCACCTCTGCTACACGGGTTTGAACTGCTTCTAACTGATATGATGAAAGTTTCTTTTTGAAGGTTGGAAATGTTGGTTAGTATCAACTTAGTTGTACAGGGTGCAAGCCTATAGCATAAACCTGTACATAACCAAATACAAACTGTCAGGCTTACTCAGAGAAGCCATAAGGATGGCAGGTGTGAGCTATAGAAATGTAATGGTTACTTTTCTCAGGTTGGGATTAAGAGATGCTGTTGGTAAAGTAGCTTGACTCTAGGTATTTGAGAGACTTGCATTACCCACCATTTATCTAAGTCCATATATCCACTAGAGACAAGGCCTGGCAAACTGGGTGGTACAGTGCACTACCCTTTGATCTCTGGGACCGAAGTTCAAATCCAACCTACTCTAATAATAGGATGAAAGTCTCCTCTGTCTGTTGGCTATAAGGATTTTAGATGAAGTGAGTTTGGGCAGCCTCATTCTACTTTGTCGCGGGCATAGGCCTTAAGCACAAAACTGTCACTCGGAGAGCTCACATGATGGCAGGGGTGGGAAATGGAAAACAAATCACACTAGTGCAGTATGGGGCGCTTTTTTCATTCTCGGGAGGTGGGAGTCAGTGGTGAGGCTGGCATTTATTGCTCCCCCCTTGTTGCCTTTGAGAGGGTGGTGGTGGGCCTTCTTCTTGAACCGCTGCAGTCTATGTGGCGAAGATTCTCCCACGGTGCTGTTAGGTAGGGCTTGCCAGGACTTTAATCCAGCGACAATGAAGGAACTGAGATATATGTCCAGGTCGGGATAGTGTGTGACTTGGAGGGAAACTTGGAGGTGGCGGTGTTCCCATACACCTGCTAGCCTTGTCCTTCTAGGTGGTGAAGGTCCCAGGTTTGGGAGGTGCTGTTGAAGAAGCCTTGGCGAGTTGCCGCACTGCATTCTGTAGAAAGTACATACTGCAGTTTCAGGTTGGGGTCGAGGCATGTTGTTGGAGCAGAGTGAAGGGAACTTTACACTGCACCTGAAATGGGAGAATTCCATTCCCCAACACTCACATCTCACATCTTGATGAGTGTTGAAAAAAAAATCCACAAAACACAGTCCAATAGCTGTTCAGATAGGGTTTACAATCAGACATCTGTAACAATGTTTTAATTTTAATTAATTCACCACTTACCTTGTAAAAAGCAGGCCTTACGCCTGCTTTTTAAAAGTGTAACTCCTGGAGACTTACCCTCTCGGGAAAACCTGTAAAAAAAATGTAAGTTCAATGCGCACGCGCTGCCTCTCCTGCGCACGTGTTCGACCTCTGAACCCCTTCTTTCAGGGGAATGGAAGTGCCAGTTTCCCACATGCACGAAACCGGCACTTCCATTGGGCTTACGGGTGAGTACCCCATGCGTACTCAGCCGTGGAGACCCGAATTTCTGGGCCAATATAAGAGATAACTAACTGACTTCGCATCTGAACAATTAAATTTCAATGCTTGCTTTGACAAGTCCCTTTGTGCTGATATCTTGTTTCATTCTAGTTTCAAGAAAACTGATGTTTGGTTTAAGTATCAATTTATAGAAGATGCAGAAGGGGAAAAAAATAAGGAACCCAGGTTGTAAATGATTAAAGTCTGCACCGTAAAGGGTTATGCAAGCAGGGTGGGACAGGGCAGATTACAGAGTGAAGTGCGCCCATTACTGCCTGCTCGTTTGGTCAAAACAAGGTTGTGCCCTTGATTACTGGTCTAGAGCTTGTTGATCTGAGCTTCTGGATCCGCTACACAAACACGTTCTGCATAGTTTGTAGGCTTGTACACTGATTTAAAACCCTGTTACGCTCTCCACAGCTTGCTGCAGAATTCACAGTCCTCTGCCTACTAGCTCAAATTTTTCTGAAGGGTCCCAAATATCCCTACAATACTTTACTTAATTGTTATTCCAGGGATGAATACGTGAGCCTCCTAATACACAGTTCACCAGTTTAGTGTTATTAATTTACTGCCTTTATTTTGTTCGCTGGCTACATGCTCCTGAGTTCTTTGGGTCGCTGCTTAACTTGTCCATATAAGTGACTATAACATTTAGAATCATTGTGCTTTCAAGCGTGGGCTTGACTAGCAAGCTGTTTTTCTTTGCCTCTCTCTATTAAGTTGCCATCTGTACAGGGTTTCCATGAGATTTAACTGCCATCTTTCCAGAGCAAAATATTTGTTGCGTGGTCTTTTTCTCTTGACATTCTCTGAAGGGAAGATGTGTCAGCTGTTTATCTGAAGCTAACAGAACCGTATTTATCATGAAAGCTTTACAGCCTCGGTAATTAAAAAGTGCACAAGGGGAAGCACTTTTATTCTGAGTGGCACGTGGGAATACGCTGATTTCTTTGTGATGCGGGAAAGTGCTCCAACATCAATTTAGTTAGTGTGCATGTGGGATCTCGCAGTTAGAATCATCACTGAATCATATAGGGTAGAAGGAGGCCATTTGGCCACCATGTCTGAACGAGCTACCCAATTAGTCCCACTCCCCCGCTCTTCCCCATAGCCCTGCAAATTTTTCCTTTTCAACTGTATATCCAATTCCTTTTTGAAAGTTACTATTGAATCTGTTTCCACCGCCCTTTCAGGCAGCACGTTCCAGATCACAACAACTCGCTGCGTAAAAAAACTAAATCTCCTCATCTCCCCTCTGGTTCTTTTGTTACAGTTAATTTCTGCGGATGGCTACCTCTTAGTTTCCTAGGGTCAGTGTTTACGCTATGACACCATTATCTCTTAGTCTAGGCAGAAGAGCCTGAGTTTGTGCTCAGAAACCTTGGTAAAATGCATAAGCGAGTGGCATATGGAAATAGTATTATGGGTAATAAATATTGTAGGATCATAGAATCACAGAATTTTATAGCACAGAAGGAGACCATTCAGCCCATCATGTCTGCACCAGCTTTCTGAAAGCTGCTCTTTCCCCAAACCCTAATATTTTTATTTTTCAAATATTTATGCAGTTCCCTTTAAAAAGGTGTCATGGATTCTGCTGCCACCACTGCTTCTGGCAAGGTATTCCATGTCCTAACAACTCCCTGCATAAAAAACTTTCTCCTGACTTGCCACTTCATTCTCTTGGTGACGGTTTTAAATTCATCTCTCTCGTTACCGACTCACTGAACAACAGAAATAGTTTTTCCCTATTTACGTTATAAAATCCCTAAGGAATTTGAACACTTCTATAAGATCTCCTCTTTTCCTTTTCTGTTCTAATGAGAAAAGCCAACACAAAGCAGTTTTTGCAATGGTACTCACCCTGAACTCAATCATGAAAGGTTGAAAAGATAACCACACAGGTACATATGAATTGTAAAAGGTAAATTCATTTCATTGAGTTAATTTCCTCAGATGGCTTGAGTTAAGCAGCATGAGTCTAATTAATCTACTTCAATATTTTGGTAGTTATAACATTAATATGTCTCCCATTTGAGTTTGAATCCAGCCTCTGCCAAAGGGGTCATTACCTTGTACATCCCCTTCAAAGCTGGTTCTATTTGTGTGTCATGATTGTCAGGCCCAGCTCTTGGACTTTGGGGCCTGGTTGATTGTTGGCTACTCCACCTGTTATGCTTCCTGTGTTTTTTTAATCTTTATCTCTCATTCTTTTCCTTTTCATTATTTTTGTTTTTCACATAACATACAGGTGTGCTGTACCAGCACAGCACAGTCTGCATGTTTGTGCATTATTGTAGGAATGTCTAGTTCCTATCCAAAGACTGAGGTCCACTCAGGCGCTTAAACAAAACGAAGTTTAATGGAAACTAACAGGTTTAAACAAGTAACTGCAGGAGAACATCGAGTGTAGGTCTATTCAGTTCAGAGGCTCCACGAGGACTGCTGCTGGTCCCGTGGTTGACGTCATGACGTCGTCTCGTTCTTCCCGCCAGTGGGGGATCACGTGATGTACGGCGTGACGTCATCGCGTTTACCCGCGCTGTTAAAGTAATCACGCTCTGTACAAGTAAACAGTATAAATAAAGACACAGACTCAGGCTGTAGCTAACATGTTGTTAAAGGGAATTATATACAAACGATCTGAGTCCTTTGGTGGCTCCGCCACATGTGCCCCCTCAGAATTAACAGCAAAAGTGAGACGGCGAGGAGGTCTGACAAACCTGTCCGAGCGACTTCTGTAACCCTGAAGTGGAAGCTGATGGACGGTGGTCGAGCTGGCGGGCGGTTGTGGTGGATCTGGCACGGCGACTGTGGGCGGTCGGCCCCGTTTTGGCTGTTGAGCGATTTCGACTGGGCGGTCCAGGTCTAAGTGTGCCGGCTTCAGCCGGTCAACCGATATGTGGTCCGGTTTGCCTCCGATATCGACCGAAAAGGTTTTGTCTCCCGGCTCTATGACGCGGAAGGGACCAGTGTAAGGAGGCTTGAGCGGGTCCCGGTGAGCGTCATGGTGGATAAACACGTACTCGGCGCTTTTCAGCTCAGTTGGGACGTGGGAGCTCTGTAAGCCGTGATGTGACGTAGGCCGCTTCCTGGTGGCTGACGAGTTGCTGGGATGCAGACCATGGCTCTGTTGGAGACGGGAGGAAATCCCCTGGTACACGTAGTGGCTGACCATAGACGAGTTCCGCCGAGGACGATTGTAAATCTTCTTTGGGCGTCGTACGAAGACCCAAAAGGACCCAGGGAAGTCTGTCCATCCATCCCGCGCCTTGAAGACTGGCCCGCAGAGCGGCTTTGAGCGACCTGTGGAATCGCTCGCACAGGCCGTTCGCCTGTGGATGATAGGCGGTGGTTCGATGTAGTTTAGTGCCGAGCCCCTGAGCCACAGCGTTCCAGAGCTCAGAGGAAAACTGTGGTCCACGATCAGAAGAGATGTCCGCCGGTACCCCGAAACGAGCAACCCAAAAGGAGATGAAAGCTCTGGCCACGTCTGCCGAAGTGGTGGAAACCAAAGGAACCGCCTCTGGCCATCTAGTGGTGCGGTCTACCATTGTGAGGATGTGTGTAAAACCTTGAGAAGGTGGAAGCGGCCCCACGAGGTCCACATTCACGTGGTCGAATCTACGCTCCGGAACAGCAAAGGTGGCCAATGGAGCTTTTACATGACGCTGTACCTTGGCCTTTTGGCAGACCACGCAGGTGTTGGCCCAGTCGCGGACATCCAGATGCATACCCTTCCAGACGAATTTTGACGACATCAGTCTTTGCGAGGCCTTCATGCCAGGGTGTGACAACCCGTGTATGGCGTCAAACACTTTTCGGCGCCAGGCGACTGGAACGATAGGACGGGGAACTCCCATGGAGACGTCGCAAAGTAGCGTGGTGCCTGCGGCATGGAGTTTGACGTCGGCCGCTTGGAAGCTAGAGGGGCTGGTCCTGTATGCTTGGACCTCTGGGTCCGAGGCTTGATCCGCAGCCATGAGGGCATCGTCGATTCCGAGCTGGACTGCGTGCACAGTCGCGCGGGAGAGACAATCCGCCACCAGGTTGTCTTTGCCGGACACATGCTGAATGTCCGTGGTGAATTCCGAAATGAACGTCAGGTGACGTTGTTGCCGAGCTGACCACGGTTCGGAGGTCTGGGCCATAGCGTACGTTAGTGGCTTGTGGTCCACATAAGCCGTGAACGGACGTCCCTCTAGTAAGAACCAGAAATGGCGGATGGCTAGAAAAAGGGCCAGTAACTCCCGGTCGAAAGTGCTGTAATTTTTTTCGTTTCGCCGTAATTGACGGCTGAAAAGTGCCAGTGGTTGCCACGTCCCATTCACCCACTGTTCCTGCACTGCTCCGATTGCGTAGTCCGACGCGTCGATGGTAAGGGCGATGGTGGCACCTGGAAGCGGGTGCGCCAGCATGGTTGCATTGGCCAAGGCGCCTTTGGTGTCGACGAACGCCCGGTCCATCTCGGCCGTCCAGCTGATCGGATCCTTACTGGACTTGGCCTTGAGGGCCTCGTACAAGGGCTGCTTAAGCAGAGCCGCCTTAGGGACGAACCGGTGATAAAAATTGACCATCCCGAGGAACTCCTGTAGGGCCTTGACGGTCTGCGGGCGCGGGAAAGATGTAACCGCCTCGACCTTCTTCTGTAAGGGGATTGCGCCATCTGATGTAATGCGGTGGCCCAAGAAATCAATCCGCTGCAGGCCGAACTGGCACTTGGCCGGGTTGATAATCAAACCGTGTTGACTGAGGTGTGTGAAGAGGGTGCGCAAATGGCAGAAGTGCTCCTCTTTGCTAGGGCTGGTGATGAGGATGTCGTCGAGGTAGACAAAGAGGAATTTTAGGTCCCGAAGCACGGAGTCCATCAAGCGCTGGAAAGCCTGTGCAGCGTTATTAAAGCCAAACAGCTTCCGCAGAAATTCGAACAGGCCGAATGGGGTGATGACTGCGGTTTTTGGGACGTCTTGCGGGTGCATGGGGACCTGGTGGTAACCATGGACGAGGTTGACTTTTGAAAAAAAGGTATTTCCCGCCAAATGGGCCGAGAAATCTTGGATATGCGGGATCGGGTACCGAACAGGAGTAGTGGCGTCATTCAGGCGTCGGTAGTCGCCGCATGGCCGCCATCCGCCGCCGGGTTTCGGAACAATGTGGAGAGGCGAAGACCAGGGACTATTCGACCGGTGAATAATCCCCAGCCGCTCCATCGTGTCGAACTCCGCTTTCGCAGCCGCGAGCTTGCCGGGTTCGAGTCGTCGGGCCCGTGCGTAAACCGGGGGACCGGTGGTGGTGATGTGATGTCCCACACCATGTTTTGTAGCCGAGGAGGAGAAAGTGGGCCAGGTCAGATCGGGGAACTCTCTGAGGAGCCGAGTGAAGTCGTCTGGAGGTGGGAACGCACAGAAGACAGCGCGCGGCATGGCGTTACCGCGGTGGCACGGTATGGAGTGGAACGTGGCCGCGTTGATCAATGGGCGGTGCCTGACATCGACCAGGAGGCCATTGGCACACAAAAATTCCGCCCCAAGGATGGCCTGCGTGACTTTGGCCGTGATGAATTCCCAGTGGAAACGCTGGCCGCCGAAACACATCTGGACCCGCCGCCTTCCGAAGATCAGAACAGCCGCGCCATTAACCGCCGCGAGGGCGGGGCCGTGGACCCCAGCTAGTATATCGAGATTTGACGCAGGTAGGATGCTACACTGCGTCCCGGTGTCGCAAAGGAAGCGTCGGCCAGATAGGGAGTCGGTGATGAAGAGAAGCTTCCCTGAATCTCCGATGGCCATCGCAGCCGCGGGGCACTCATTAGACCCGGTCCTCCTTCGCCAGGGTGGCTGTAGATGTTTTTTTTGAGCTAAAAACTGCAGGGAAGGCGGCAGCATCTTGCTTTCGCGCCAAAACGGGCGTGGTAAAAGCACAACCCCGCTGATTGAGGAGCTAGAGCAGTGTCTGTGGGGGATGGGTGCCTCGTGGCCGCGCAGTGCTGTTGTGTCACCGCGAAAATCTTGTCTGCTTCGGCAGCAAGCTCCGCGCAGTCTGTGACTTCGGACCTGGCTAGAGCAGCCTGAACTTGCTCCGGGAGTAGGCTGAGGAATAGCTCCCTGAAGAGGAAGCATTCCGGCTTGGACCCGAGGAGCGTGAGCATCTGGCTCATGAGCTCGGACGGCTTGGAGTCCCCGAGGCCGGGCATAGCGAGCAGCCGGCGGGCGCGCTCCGACTTCGTTAACCCGAAAACCTGCAACAACCGTGCCTTTAAGGTGTCATACTTGCGATCAGTAGGCGGACTACCGAGTAGGCTGACGATCCGCGAGGCTGTGGCGCTGTCGAGGGCGGAGACCATGTAATAATAACGGGTCTGATCCGCAACGATGTCCCTGATGGCGAACTGGGCTTCAGCCTGGATGAACCACGTGGCTGGTTGTTGCTCCCAGAACTGCGGTAGCTTTAAGGTAACGGCGTTCGTTTCCATGTTGATTATCTTCGGCGAAAACCGTTCGCAATAGTCGGGGTCACCAATGTAGGAATGTCTAGTTCCTATCCAAAGACTGAGGTCCACTCAGGCGGTTAAACAAAACGAAGTTTAATGGAAACTAACAGGTTTAAACAAGTAACTGCAGGAGAACATCGAGTGTAGGTCTATTCAGTTCGGAGGCTCCACGAGGACTGCTGCTGGTCCCGTGGTTGACGTCATGATGTCATCACGTTCTTCCCACCAGTGGGGGATCACGTGATGTACGGCATGACGTCATTGCGTTTACTCGCGCTGTTAAAGTAATCACGCTCTGTACAAGTAAACAGTATAAATAAAGATACAGACTCAGGCTGTAGGTAACATGTTGTTAAAGGGAATTATATACAAACGATCTGAGTCATAGAAACACAGGAGATAGGAGCAGGAGTAGGCCATTCGGCCCTTCGAGCCTGCTCCGCCATTCAATGAGATCATGGCTGATCATCCAAATTCAGTACCCTGTCCCTGCCTTCTCCCCATATCCCTTGATCCCTTTAGCCTTAAGAAATATATCCAACTCCTTTTTGAATATATTTAATGAACTGGCCTCCACCGCCCTCTGTGGCAGAGAATTCCACAGGTTCACCACTCTCTGGGTGAAGAAATTCCTCCTCATTTCAGTCCTAAATGGCTTACCCCTTATCCTTAGACTATGACCCCTGGTTCTGGACTCCCCGGCCATCAGAAACATCCTTCCTGCATCTAGTCTGTCCAGGCCTGACAGAATTTTATAGGTTTCAATGAGATCCCCTCTCAATCTTCTAAACTCCAGTGAGTATAAGCCCAATTGACACAATCTCTCCTCATACGTCATTCCTGCCATCCCAGGTATCAGCCTGGTGAATCTTCGCTGCACTCCTTCCATGGCAAGAACGTCCTTCCTCAGGTAAGGCGACCAAAACTGCACAGAGTACTCAAGGTGCGGTCTCACCAAGGCCCTGTACAACTGTAGCAAGACATCCTTGTTCCTGTACTCGAACCCTCTTGCTACGAAGGCCAATACACCATTTGCCTTCTTAACCGCCTGCTGCACCTGCATGCTTACCTTCAGTGACTGGTGCACAAGAACACCCAGGTCTCGTTGCACTTCCCCTTCTCCCAATCTACTGCCATTCAAATAATACTCTGCCTAGTCCTTTGGTGGCTCCGCCACATTATCACATTTTCGATGACTCACATGTCCTCATCATGGTGGGGACAGTCAACGCTCCTAAATTACATATTTTTCCACTTTTAGCCCCAATTTTAACTGCCCGCGCCTGGCGGAAACCGGGCAGTGGGGAACAGTTAAAATAAGACGAGTCACCTACCCCGTGTGATCCGGCTGCCTGCCGTGTTCCGATATAAACCTGCAGGAAGGAAGCGGGTCTTTTAAATATGGAGATCAGGCCTGTTGATGACATCAGGACCCGATCTGCAATTTTAGTTGAGAGTTTGAGCGGGGGAGCAGTGATGCCTTCCCCCTCAGGCAAACATGTCAAGAGCCAGATTGTGGGCCACAAGAGGCCCAGAAGGTAAGTTTACAGTTTTATTTTAGGTTATCTTTTGGACCAGGAGGGGCAGGAACGCTCCTCCTGCACTCACAACGAAGCCTTGGGCCTCCCTTACGCTGGTCTACCCCGTCTCAATCCTTGACAGATTCTTACGCCCCTCTCCTCCCGATCCTGCCCAGGGACTTCTCCCTCCTCCCGATCCTACCCAGGGATTTCTCCCTCCTCCCGATCCTGCCCAGAAACTACCCCAGCCCACTGACTATGGGGTCGGTTCACACAGGTCCCCGGCTGTGGCCTCCTTGCGCCAGATTCCAACTCCCACCTGCCGGCTAGGTGGTCAATCTGGCCCATGAGATTCAGCAGAGATTTATTTAAATTAGCCCCTGCTGTTAAGATTGACCAGGCCTCCACATCTCTGGCCTTGCCGAGTTCATTGCCTGCTACCTGGCTCACCTGCACCCTTCCCACCCCTGTGGGGCCTGAGAATCGAGGCCTGAGTTTCAGAATCGAGCAATCCCAGCTCTGAGCTGGGTCAGAACACAATCCCAGAGGTGAAAGGGTAGAGTGGCAACTCAATGGGCCGCACAGTTCAAACCATATTTGAAAAAAAATGGAATGCTGGCAGGTCCTGCAGTGAAACCAAATCCCCGGATACCATCTGATGTATTTTTGTTTCTGGCTCTCACTCTCTCTCTCTCGATGTGTCTTCCTTCTTTCTCTCTCTAATTCAGTGTAAGTATATTTACATACTACAGGAAACTCTCATTTAAACGGCACCTAAATATCCGGAATTCTCTATTAACCGGCAAAATTCATACTCCGAAAACACCTCAATAACCGGAAATGTTGTCGAGTCCGAGTCCGAGTCTCCCACGGTGGCCGAGTTAGTCAGTGGGGGTAGTTCTCCAAACTGCCACTACTCGGCTTCTTGGCACCGTCGGAAGTCCGAACACCTCACTAACAGGAGTCTGACTCTCCCGCGCTGCCGGGAGTCTCTTCCGATCTGCCATTTTTCTGTGTGTCTCTCCATCTTTATCGTGAATTATCTCCCCCATCTTGCATTATGGAATTCCCAAACGTTGGTCCAAGCAAAGGGACTTGGAATAAGTGTACAGTCAACTACAGTACTGTATACAGTCGTTTACTGTATAAGTTTAGTTTTACTGTTAAGTAATTAAAGAGTTACGGATTACCCTCAACTGGCAGCACTGTACTTAATCAAGCATCTTCCACCATCCATTTAACACAACATTCTGTAGCTGAGTACCCAATTACTGTATACTGCACATTTCTTAATTTTTTAAATTTTTCTTTATTAAAAATAGCCTTGGTAGATAACCCTCTCCGTCATCCAGAATTTTTAATCAACCGGCAACACGCCGGTCCCGTCGGTGCTGGATACCAAAGAGTTTTCTGTATCACTTCCTTTCAGTTGTGTCCCTTCATCATTGTTCTACACACGAGTAATGCACAAAAAATAAACTGGTTTACACATAATCAGCTAACCCTCAAAAACAGGTGTGTAGTAACACAATGGCCATTTCTGTAATATAACACAAGAAGCTGCTGTTTGCTCCTGCATGTACAGTCAAAACCTTGAAGCACATTTTAAATGCACTGGCCCGGAATTTGCGGTCCTGATGACGGCAAACTGACAGCGTTTGCCATCATTTCGCCTTTGAAACTGACGGCGACTTCAGGACTTAGCGCATGCTCAGTCCAACCCGGAAATCCTGAAGTTGCGGCCTGTCATTCCCTGCGCCGACGCTGGCTGCGCTTTGCCCCGCTCCCCCACCCCCAGAGCCGGCAAGCAGTGAAATCTCTCAAATCATGGAAACTGACGAAAACTCCAGCTCTTCCGCAGTAATACCGCTGTTAAATACCCCATTAAAAGTTAGACCCTTTTGGATTAGGTGTAACTGGGGCATTGACTGCTAAACAAAGGTTACTGCTCTTAAAATTTTGTGGAGTGTCAAATTCATCCATTAAAAAAAAAATTAACGAACTTTTTTTTTAGTTTGTTCATCTTTATTTCAGGTTTGTCTTTTCCCCGTCTGAGAGCCCCAGTCTTTGTTTTACTCTCTCTGTAACATTTTTAAAAAGTTAGAATCAAAGGAGCTTACCCGCTTCCTGGTTCGCTGTCTCTGAGAATTCTGCGTTTTGATTGGCTGCTCAGACAGCTTGTTGACGTCACAGCAGCTCGCACTGGGGGATCCCCATTAAGTTGCGTTGATTCCGATTATGCGTTGTAAAACCTGAACTTCGCGCCATAGAGATCGCGAGATCTTTGTGCAAAGTTTATATCGGGGCTAGCGGCGAATGACTTTGCTTCGCCTTTGACCGCCAATTACCGGCCCTTATTTATGGCTTAAAACCAACAAATGACCACAACATTGTTATGTTGGTTTACCAATAGTGAAGCAAACCAAATCGTTCAACGCTATTACAGATACAGTGACGCACAGACACATGGGGCCAATATGGCGGGTTCCTAAAAATAATCCATTTTGTAAAACTGGCTGAATCACAAAACTAATTCACGATACAAATAGGATGCAAAAATATCATAATTCTGGATATAGTTATAACTGTTGCAAATCTTCTCAAACGTTCAATAACACTTATTCAGCTAGAGCATTAATGGAAGAAGCAGCATCTTTTGTGATTTATTTGTTGCCTCCAGATCTCTGGTAGGATTCCAGCAGAAATATTGCTGCTTATCAACAGGTGGTCTTATGGTGAACTTATATTGTAGACAACGGTTTCAAATGGAAGTGGTTCTGTATGTGTCAGCTCCCAGTGCTCTGCCATTCATCCTGTTGATGATACGCAGTGGATTTGAAAGCATCGGCTGTGCCACGTTAAACAACTGGGCATCCTCCATAAGCTTACATTTGTGCCGTTGTTTAAGGGTGTGTTTACATTATAGCTGTAGCATTGATGCAAAGTGGTTTTGCATTATACTGATGCTGCAGTTAAAGTGTAAATTCAGTCTGAATCTGGAGTCAGGGCCTAACTTAGCACCACAGCAACTTGCATTTATATAGCAACTTTAACATAGTAAAACGTGCTAAGTCGCTTCACAGGAGCGTTATCAGACAAAAATTGACACTGAGACAAAGAAAGAGGCATTAGGACAGGTGACCAAACACTTGGTCAAAGAGAGGGATTTAAGCAGTGTCTTAAAGAAGGAGAGAGAGTGGAGAGACAAAGAGGTTTGCGAGGGAATTTCAGAGCTTAGGGCCTAGACGGCTGAAGGCACGGCCGCCAATGGTGGGGCAAAGGAAGTGGGGGATGCACAAAAGGCCAGACGAATGCAGAGTTCTTGGAGGTCTGCAGGGCTTGACTAGCTGTGGCAGTGTAATTGATCTTCCTTGATGTCTGGTGGGTTGAGTGAGGCAGGAAAGACGGTGGCATGTTGCACTGTTGCTATTGGTGCACTGTGCCCGCTGAATGAAAAATCTTCTTCTTCTTAGGCAGTCTCTCGGAACCAAGGATGACTTGCTTCCACATTAAAAATGAGTTCTCAGGTGACTGATGAGTCCAATGCGGGACCTACAGTCTGTTATAAATCTCATCATAAAGAAACTACTCATGAAATAACGCTGGACGGCCAGCTGGTGGCGCCGTCCAAGGAGTATAAATACTTGGGCGTGGGCCCAGCTTGTCCAGGGACATTTTGTAAGACAAGGAACTAGTGAAGTACAACTAGACCTCCATGTTCTGAAACAAGTTGATTAAAACCTTGCTTTATACTCAAACCAAGTGTGTAGTGAGTTTTATTACGTCACAGTCTCTGTCACAGGTGGGGCAGACGGTGGTTGAAGGGGCGGGTGGGTGGGGTGCTTGGGTTGACGTGCGCTCCTTGCGCTGCCTGCGCTTGGCTTCCGCTTGCTCCCGGCGAAGAGACTCGAGGTGTTCGGCACCTTCCCGGATGCTTCTCCTCCACTTTGTGTGGTCTTGGGCCAGGGATTCCCAGGTGTCGGTGGGGATGTTACACTTTTTCAAAGAGGCTTTGAGGGTGTCCTTGAAGCGTTTCCTCTGCCCACCTGGGGCTCTCTTGCTGTGCCGGAGCTCCGAGTAGAGCGCTTGTTTTGGGAGTCTCATATCGGGCATGCGGACAATGTAACCCGTCTATCGGTGCTGATCGAGCGTGGTTAAAGCTTCGATGCTGGGGATGTTGGCCTGAGCAAGAACACTGATGTTGGTGCACCTATCCTGCCAATGGATTTGCAGGATTTTGCGGAGGCAACGTTGGTGGTACCTCTCCAGTGCTTTGAGGTGCCGGCTGTACATGGTCCATGTCTCTGAGGCATACAGCAGGGCGGGTATCACTGCTGCTCTGTAGACCATGAGCTTAGTGCTGGGTTTGAGGTCCTGGTCTTCAAACACTCTCTTCCTCAGGCGACCGAAGGCTGCACTGGCACACTGAAGGCGGTGTTGGACTTCGTCGTCGACGTCTGCCCTTGTTGACAGTAGGCTCCCGAGGTATGGAAAGTGGTCCACGTTGTCCAAGGCCTTGTCGTGGATTTTGATAATCGGGGGGCAGCACTGTGTGGCGGGGGCAGGTTGGTAGAGGACCTTTGTCTTACGGATGTTTAGTGTAAGGCCCATGCTCTCGTACGCTTCAGTGAAGGTGTTGACGATGGTTTGGAGTTCGACCTCTGAGTGAGCGCTGACGCAAGCGTCGTCTGCATACTGTAATTCGACGACAGAGGATGGGACGACCTTGGATCTGGACTGGAGGCGACGGAGGTTGAACAGTTTCCCGTTTGTTCTGTAAATTAGCTCCACTCCAGCGGGGAGCTTACTGAGGGGGAGATGGAGCATTGCAGCAAGGAAGATTGAGAAGAGCGTTGGTGCGATGACACAGCCTTGCTTGACCCTGGTTCGTACGTGAATTGGCTCTGTGGTGGAACCGTTGGTCAGGATCACGGCTTGCATGTCGTCGTGAAGCAGGCGGAGGATGGATGAAAAATACAGAGCTAGTGAGGGGCGATGCCATGGAGGGATTTAAACATGCGGATGAGAATTGTAAAATTGAGGCGTTGGTGGACTGAAGCCAATATAGGTCAGCGAGCGCATGGGTGATGGATGAATAGGACTTGGTGCAAGTTAGGATACAGGCAGCTGAACAAGATCAAAGCAAAGTGAGACTTCCAAGATGACCGAGTCTCAGGCAACGTTCCTTTGGAGTCAGTTCAGCTCTTAACATCTGATTTACACTCAAAGTGTAATATCAGTGCCAAGCGGTTTCGTCTTCACACCAAGTTTACACTTGCGGAGTGTGAATACCCTGTAAAATTCACAATGGTCACTTTTATTTTCTAGTAATTGATCTTCCTTGATGTCTGGTGGGCTGAGTGAAGCCGGAGAGACAGTGGCACGTTGCACCTTTGCCATTGGTGCACTGTGCCCACTGCATTGCTGAGAGAGGCCTCTGCCACAGGTAGCACTGTAACATAAATACAGCATTAGATGAAGACTACAGAACACCAAAATTCTGTGAGGTGATTGATACTTTAAGTGTACATTTACTCAATGGTTAACAGAATTTAGAGTAGCTTTCACCATCAGGCCTTGGTTTTGTGTGTTGTTTCTCGAAACAGGCTTGAAAAACCAACTGCACCAACAGACTGTGGAGAAGTTACACAATTTAAAATTAGAATGGTCACAGCATGGAAGAAGGCCATTCGGCCCATTGAGCCCGTGCCGGCTCTCTGCAAGAGCACTTCAGCTAGTCCCACTCCCCCGCCCTTTCCCCGGAGCCCTGCAAATTTCTTTCCTTCAGATACTTATCCAATTCCCTTTTGAAAGCCGTGATTGAATCTGCCTCCACCACCCTTTCAGGCAGTGCATTCCAGATCCTAACCACTCGCTGCGTTAAAAAAATTTTCCTCATGTCGCCTTTGGTTCTTTTGCCAATCACCATAAATCTGTGTCCTCTGGTTCTCGACACTTCTGCCAATGGGAAGAGTTTCTCTCTATCTACACTGTACAGACCCCTCATGATTTTGAACACCTCCATCAAATCTCCTCTCAATCTTTTCTGCTCCAAGGAGAACAACCCCAGCTTCGCCAGTCTATCCACGTAACTGAAGTTTCTCATCCCTGGAATCATTCTCGTAAATCTTTTCTGCCCCCTCTCTAAGGCCTTCACATCCTTCCTAAAGTGCGGTGCCCAGAAGTGGACACAGTACTTCAGTTGGGGCCGAACCAGTGTTTTATACAGGTTCAGCATAATTTCCACACTCTTGTACTCTATACCTCTATTTATGAAGCCCAGGATCCCGTAAGTCTTTTTAACCGCTTTCTCAATCTGCCCTGCCACCTTCAACAATTTGTGCACATATAACCCCAGGTCTCTCTGTTCTTGCACCCACTTCAGGATTGTACCCTTTAGTTTATATGTCCTCTCCTCATTCTTTCTACCAAAATGCATCACTTCACACTTTTCTGCGTTAAATTTCATCTGCCATGTGTCTGCCCATTTCACCAGCCTGTCTATGTCTTGCTGAAGTCTACCACTATCCTCCTCACTGTTCACTATACTTCCAAGTTTTGTGTCATCTGCAAATTTTGAAATTGTGCCCTGTACACCCAGGTCCAAGTCATTAATATATATCAAGAAAAGCAGTGATCCTAGTACCGACCCCTGGGGAACACCACTATGTACCTTCCTCCAGTCCAAAAAACAACCATTCACCACTACTCTCTGTTTCCTGTCACTTAGCCAATTCCGTATCCATGCTGCCACTGTCCCTTTTATTCCATGGGCTTCAATTTTGCTGGCAAGCCTATTATGTGGCACTTTGTCGATCGCTTTTTGGAAATCCGTGTACACCACGTCAACTGCATTACCCTCATCAACCCTCTCTGTTACCTCATCAAAGAACTCAAATCAAGTTAGTTAAACACGATTTGCCTTTAAAGAATCTGTGCTGGCTTTCCTTAATTAATCCACAATTGAAACAACATTGTGTTTCTATTCCTCTTGTTAAGTATTACGCTAGTACAGCCGTTCCTCTGAATATTGCTGATGAAGCCATTAAATATTGCTCCAACTCCCTGTGGGAATAACTCCACCTATAAGCAGCTAAGAATGCCTGAAAGCAAAAGATTTACAGTAAACCTCATTCCAGGATGTTAATTGGCATTGGTTGCTATACCACCTCCATATTTGTCCACCATCGTGTCAAACAAGTGTGTAGCTCTGAGAACTTGACTGACTCAATATGGCCTCACCACTCAATGGCACATTGACTACGAAGACTGCAAAAAACATGGGTGCAAACGAGTGAAAGAAAGAAAAGCACAGCAGCTGATTATTTGTTGCTCAATTGACTACTTTTTAAAATGGGTTTACATCTATTTGCATTTTTACATTAGATCCTCACTAATGACTTTCCAGTTATAGCAAGGAGGGCAGGAGGGTCCAGACTGTCGCTGTCTCCAGGGTCTTTGTCAGGTGCTGCTTTACAATCAACTGACAGGAGCTATGTTTCCAGGAGCCAAACTGTTCTTGTCAGCTACTCCTGCCTCTTGAGATGGAGTGCTGGGAGCCTGCCAATTACAAGATGCAAAGTGTTCCATTTATCAGCTCAAGATCTAGCCGAACTCACAACTGAGGGAAATCAAGCTCCAGCAAGTCAGAATTGGAAACTTAGGCCTACTGATTGGGAGTCAGTACATCACTGCTCGAACTGTGTGGCTGCCCCATATAATTGTTTGTATAATAGTTTCACGATCAATGTATATTGTGCAGAAGCAGGGTTCGAGTACTGTGCTTGCTCACTTCTTATACTAACTGTTTAACCAAGGGCCAGGCGGCTCGCTTTCACCTCTTAAATCCTCAGCAGCATTGGTAGGAACCTGGATGCTGATTTTCAGTCTGCCCTTTTCATTATTCATGCTAGCTGGAGACGAAGGAAGATGGAGAAAAAAAGAAATACTTGCATTTATATAGCACCTTTCACGAACTCAGTACATCTCAAAGTGCTTTACAGCCGATGAAGTACTTTTGTCAAGTGTAGTCACTGTTGTAATGTAGGAAACGCAGCAGCCAATTTGTGCACAGCAAGCTCCAATAAACAGCAATATGGTAATGACCAGATAATCTGTTTTTAGTGATGTTGATTGAGGGATAAATATTGGCCCCAGGACACCGGGGATAACTCCCCTGCTCTTCTTCGAAATAGTGCCATGGGATCTTTTATGTCCCCTTGAGAGAGCAGACGGGGCCTCAGTTTAACGTCTCATCCGAAAGACGGCACCTCCGACAGTGCAGCACTCCCTCAGCACTGCACTGGAGTGTCAGCCTAGATTTATGTGCTCAAGTCCCTGGAGTGGGACTTGAACCCACAACCTTCTGACTCTAAGGGAAGAGTGAGACCCACTGAGCCATGGCTGACAATAAACAGGAAAATAAACAGATTTTATTTCCTCAAAAAAATTCCAATAAAACCAGAAAATGTTGGCAATGTACACCAGGTCAGTCAGCACCTGAAAGAGAAAGATTGGTTTGGGTTTGGGTAAGTTTTGATGATGAGTTACACTTGAAACATTCAGATGCTGAATCCTACTGTGGATTTCCAGCATTTTTGGTTTTTAGTTGAAATTTCAAATATTTAATTTATTCATTCTCAGGAGGTGGGTGTCACTGTCAATACTGGCATTTATTGCTGAACCCGTTACCCTGACAACGTGGTGGGTGGCCTTCTTCTGTTCGATGCTTGCTTGGCCACTTCAGAGAGCAGCTAAAAGTTGACCAGCTCTGAAGAGGAGGATACTTCAGGACCATGAATTAGTCACTTATTTCACGGCAGAACATGATGTAGGCTGGTTTGGGTATTGTTACAAATTTCATCACCAAATTTCATTTGATTTCAATGCAATGAAAATCGGGCGGGTTCTACGACAGGCGGGTGAACTGCTCCGCCAGGTTACTGACCAGGCAGTGAAGTTGAGAATTACCCCCAACAGATCTATTTTGTATCATGTGGTCTCCTTTACACTGGGGAGACCAAACACAGATTGGGTGACTGCTTTGCGGAACACCTCCGTTCAGTCCGTAAGGGTGACCCCGAGCTTCCGGTCCCCTGTCATTTCAATTCACCGCTCCATTCCCACTCAGACCTCACCGTCTGCGGCCTCTTGTATTGTTCCACGGAAGCTCACCGTAAACTCGAGAAACAGCACCTCATCTTCCAATTAGGCACTTTACAGCCTTCCGGACTCAATATCGAGTTCAACAACTTCAGATCATAACCTCAGCCCCTATTATATTTTTTATCCACACTTTTGGTTTGTGACTTTTCCTTATTTCTCTCTCCCACATGGCAGCTGTCTCTCACTCTGCCAGCGCATCTCAACACTTCATCTAGAGCCATTGTCTGTTTCTTCACCTGTCCTATTACTATCTCGTCTCACCTTGAATATCTCTTAATGTCTCTTCTTTCATCCCCTCCCCCATTTCCCAGCCCCCAAACTACCTTTTGTTTCATTTCCTGCCTTTTCTCTCAGTTCTGACGAAGGGTTTCGACCCGAAGCGTTGACTCTGTTTCTCTCTCCACGGATGTTGCCTGGCCTGCTGAGTTTTTCCAGCATTTTCTGTTGTTATTTCAGATTTCCAGCATGTGCAGTATTTTGCTATCATTCTATGTTGTATCAGTTTGAAATAGACTGTGAGTTTTGACATTCCCCAAACAGGCTTGTCCAGCTTTAATACATATTTAATACAGATTCTACAGTTCTATAGCCTTTCTTTATTTATCATTTTTAAAAATTATTCATTGTGGGCGTTACTGACCAGGCTGGCATTTTTTGCCCATCCATAGTTACCCTACAAAGGTGGTGGTTGTCCACCTTCTAATGGTTTGAGACAACCGAGTGCTCACTCGGCCACTTCAGAGGGCAGTTAAGGGTCAACCACGTTAGTGTGGGACTGGAGTCACGTATCGTGTAAGGCCGGCAGTTGTCCTTCCCTAAAAGGACATTGGTAAACCATTTGTTTTATTGCGACAGTTTCACGGTCACTTTTGCTGATCCCAACTTTTTATTTCCAAATTTCTTTTTAAACTGAATTCAAATTCTCGAATTGCCAGTGCGATTTTAACTCACGTTCTCTGGGCTATTAGCCCACATAACCACTGCACCTGAGATTTGAAGATTTGAAGAAGGCAAATTCCTAATTGCATTATTTGTACGAGAAAAAGCAGATATGAGTGAAAAAAATTGTCAATCAGGCTAGTTTTTCACTAAAATTAGCGAAGATGGAAAGTTTAACCCCAGCATTCAGCGAATCAGCTCTGGTGGTTTATTTGTTCATGGGATGTGGGTGACACTGGTAACGCCGTATTTATTGCCCATCACCGCTTGCACTGGGGGTACTCGGAGTCACCATGTAATGTGGGACTGGAGTCACATTTGGGCTAGACTAGGTAGGGGTGATAAGTTCCCTTCCCTCAAGGTCATTAGTGAACTGTTTGGGTTTTATCGCCATCCAGAAGCTTCCAATGTGATTTTATATCTGGTGCCAGCCCACAAATTACCAGATTTATTGAATTCACTTTTACAACTTGCAGCGTTTAGTTAGATTTACAATCATATGGTTAGGTTTTCAATTTTTTTTGCCCACAAATTTGCTGGAAGTGCGAGCTGATAAAGACTGATAAAGCGCAGTGAGGGCAACAGGGCATCTGGGACCCTGGTGAACAAACAGTGTATCTCCTTAACCAATGAGATTTCAGGATTGAGAAATACACAGAGGAAGGACTGAGAAGGAGGGTGAATTAGAGTCAAATCAGGTACAGAAAGAGAAATAAATGTGTTCGGTTGATCAGTCAATGAATTTAGTGCACCTTAAATAAAGTCAGCATTTATCTACTATTAAGGCCTAGAAATTGAGTTTTGGCTTAGCCAGGGCTTTAGCGCCGGAAGTTAGTGCCGGCGCTAAGTCCCCCTGCGCGCGCCAAAAATTCAGCAGGGCCGCGCCCAAACGGCTGCCGGCGCTACTGAAGGGTCTTTGCGGCGGTAAATCGGCGCTAACTGTCGTTTCGCGCCGCAATTCCGGCGCTGCGGCACCCGATGCGGTGCGGCAGGCTCGGGAAGTGCAGGCCTCCTCCTTCCCTTAAGGAGGAGCTGCCTGCACCCGATCGCGGCCCGCGAAAATCTTTTAAAAAATGAGCCCGGCACCTCGGACAAGTGCCGGGCTTGCTTCTGTTCCGGGGGGGGGGGGGGGGGAAGTCCGGGGAGGGAGCTGCGGCCAGGCGGGCGGCGGGAAAGCGGCCGGCCGCCGCGGGGCCTTTAATGCGCCGGCGCAAAGACTCGTAAGACTCTGTTGCCAGTGTCTTAGTTGCGGCTGTCACGGGCGAGGCGGCCGCAACTGAATTTCGGCGCTGGGGCCCGTCGGCATGGCAACCGGGACGCTACGCACACCGATGACGTCATCGGTGCCGGCGCAGCGCTACCGGTCTACCGCGGCGTAAGGGCCCCAGGCAATTTCGGCGCCGGCGCCAAATGCAGTGCTAGGCCCTCTAGCGCCGCAAAATCGGCGCTAAGGGCACTCAATTTCTAGGCCTAAGTCTTTAACACTAAGATGAGCAGCTTTTGCATTATACTGGTGTGAAATGAAATCACTTTCTCTACTCTCTCGGAGATGATGGGGTTATAAATAGCTTTTTTTTTGGCGCCAGCACTGACAGGAAATGTATAGAAAGGCACTTCCTTTTGATCCTTTCCTATTTGGGGTCAGATAGGTAGATAGTAACAGCTGCACTGCCCAGGATATTACAGGTCATTGTGAAACCTACGACATGTACCGGGCTGAAAATCGTTCGGTACTGCTAAAAACACAAGATTATTTTAAGGTGTTGCGCAGACGTGGAGAGTCCATATCCTAAAACTGAAAGAAGATTTATCGGACCTCAGGACAGGAGATAGGGTTGCCAACTCTGGTTGGAGGTATTCCTGGAGGTTTAATTACATGAGCTCCTGCCTCCAACTGCTCCCCCCAAACAAACAGCCTTTATTCCCATTTTCATTATTTGTATAACATAGAAACATAGAAGATAGGAGCAGGAGTAGGCCATTCGGCCCCTCGAGCCTGCTCCGCCATTCAATGAGATCATGGCTGATCATCCAAATTCAGTACCGGTCCCTGCTTTCTCCCCATATCCCTTGATCCCTTTAGCCTTAAGAAATATATTTAATGAACCGGCCTCCACCGCCCTCTGTGGCAGAGAATTCCACAGGTTCACCACTCTCTGGGTGAAGAAATTCTTCCTGATTTCAGTCCTAAATGGCTTAATCCTTATCCTTAGACTATGACCCCTGGTTCTGGACTCCCCGGCCATCAGAAACATCCTTCCTGCATCTAGTCTGTTCAGGCCTGACAGAATTTTATAGGTTTCGATGAGATCCCCTCTCATTCTTCTAAGCTCCAGTGAGTATAAGCCCAATCGACACTATTATGTCCGTGTATAATTGAGACACGGACTGCAGGAGTTGATTATAACAAGTCTTTACTGAATGGAGACAACCTGGAAACTAAAACTGCAGAAGCCTGCTAGGGCCTTTTATACAGGGGTGGTCACTGCCGGTACTGCAGTCTGAGACCAGTTATTCCCTTAAAGGTACATACACAACAATTCCTCCCCTTTTAGATAAACAGTACATAACATTCACTTAACAACTAAATAATAACTAATTACAATTACAATTACGGTTGAAGTTAAGCAATTATAAGTTCAGTCTTTGAGGAGGCTTCCTGATTCTGTCTGGATAACGCCTCTTTGGGATATCAGATTCTTCTGGCAAGGTTGAGTTGGGATCAATGTCGTTGTTTGGTTCGTCTGCTTCCAATATCACCGATTCTGCGGTTGCAATTGGTACTTCGGTTTCATCACCAGGTGTATCAGATCGTGGTGTGGAGTTGACGTTTTTCAGTGACTCTAGAATCTGGTCAGCATGGCATCTTACAATGCTCTCTCCAACGTCCACGGAATACATTAGAGGTCCTTGCCGTGTACAGATCGTTCCTGGCTGCCATTTCTCTGTGCGGTAGTCCCGGGCCAAAACGGGTTGACCTATCTTAAAACTCCTGGTCGGCCTTTCATTCATATTCTGAAACTGCCTGTTCTCCACATCTCTTCTGACGTTTGGCTTAACCAAATCCAAGCGGCATCGCAGTCTTCAATTGAAGAACATCATGGCTGGAGTTTGGTTGGTAACCGCATGTGTCGCATTCCGGTAGGCAAACAAGAAGTTATCCACCTTGTGTTGTAGGGGTATATCTTCATTACACATTGCCTTGATAGCCTTCTTGAATGTTTGAACAAACCTCTCGGCCAATCCATTAGTGGCTGGATGATATGGGGCGGATGTGTAATGCTTAACACCATTGTTCTTTAAGAACCTCCGGAACTCTTCAGACACAAACTGTGGTCCATTGTCAGAGCAAATCTGTTCAGGCAGCCCATTCCTGGCGAATATGGTTCATAAGACTGTGATAGTTTTTTCTGTGGTGGTTGAGGACATTTTTATTACCTCTGGCCACTTTGAATGTGCATCCACCGCAATTAAAAACATCGAGTCCATAAAGGGACCAGCAAAATCAATGTGCACCCTTTGCCATGGAGATGAGGGCCACTCCCATGGATGTAGAGGGGCTTGTGGTGGGGCGTTTTGGACCTTCTGGCATCCTATACAGCTCTTGGTCATCGCTTCGATTTCTCTATCGATTCCCGGCCACCACACAAACGCTCTGGCTAAGTTCTTCATTTTTACCCCTCCCAGATGACCCTCATGAAGCTCATTGAGCACTCTATCCTTCAATTTGGGTGGAATTACTACTCTGGATCCACACATCAAGGTGCCTCTGCACACTGACAGCTGTTCTCTTCTCGGCGAGAATGCTGGCAGCAGTGGTTCGCCATGTGCTGGCCATCCCTTCACCATTAAATCATAGACCCAGGAGAGTGTCGGGTCATTTCGTGTTTCCTTTTCTATGTTTGCATTCATCACAGGGAGACATTCGACTATAGTCGAGTGGAATAACTCCACTGGATCCACTGCCAGTTCTTCTTCCACCGTCGGCAACGGTAGGCGCGACAATCCATCAGCATTCCCATGCTGTTTAGTTCCTTTGTACTCGATGTCATATTGGTGTGCCCCTAGGAAAAGGGACCACCTCTGTAGCCGTTGTACCGTCATTATCGGTACGCCCTTCTGAGGGTTGAAAATGGAGACGAGAGGTTGATGATCAGTTAGTAGAGTAAATTTCTGACCGTGCAGGTAGTGATTGAACTTCTTTACCCCCCACACCAGGCTGAGGGCCTCTCTGTCAATCTGGGCGTAGTTACGCTCGGCTGAAGTTAACGAGCGTGACGCAAAAGCTATCGGCCTCTCTGAACCATCAAGGAATTTATGTGGCAGTACCGCCCCAATGCCGTAGGGAGACGCATCACACGCCAGTCTTATCGGTAGTGATGGGTTGTAGTGAGCCAATACTTCTCTTGAAGTGATTAGGTTCTTACTCTTCTGAAAGGCCCGCTTACATTCATTGCTCCATTTCCATGCTACTCCCATTCGTAGTAGGGCGTTCAGTGGATGCAGAATTGTGGACAAATTCGGCAAAAACTTATGGTAGTAATTCACCAATCCGAGGAATGACCTCAGTTGCGACACATTTTCAGGCGCTGGAGCCTTAACTACCGCTTCAATTTTGTCAGGGGACTTATGCAACCCCTCTTCATCAATCACGTAGCCACAATACGATATCTGTTTCTTAAAAAACTCACACTTGGGGCGATTGGCTCGTAGCCCATGTTCACGTAGTCTAGTGAGCACCTGCTCTAGGTTGGCAAGGTGTTCACTGTCATCTTCACCTGTCACTAGGATGTCGTCCAAGTAACACTGAGTCCCCGGAATCCCTTGCAGGACTTGTTCCATCACTCTTTGCCATATCGCCGGAGCTGATGCTACTCCGAATACCAGTCGATTATACTGGTAAAGACCTTTGTGAGTGTTTATCGTGAGATACTTCCTAGAGGATTCTTCAACCTCCATCTGCAAATATGCTTGTGCTAGGTCAATTTTTGTAAAACGCTTCCCTCCAGATAGTGAGGCGAAGATATCTTCTATCCTTGGAAGAGGATATTGTACTGTGTGAAGGACTGGGTTCACCGTCACCTTGAAGTCCCCACAGATGCAAACCTTCCTTGGCTCCTCAGACTTATTGTTTAACGTTTTCTTCATGACAGGAACTATGGGTGTCGCCCACTCGCTCCAGTCTACCTTAGATAACACGCCTGCATTCTCCAGATTCTCCAGCTCTGCCTCAACGGCTGGGCGAATTGCATATGGTACCAGTCTTGCTTTGAAAAACTTGGGAATTGCATTCTCCTCTATTTTTATCGAGGCGGTTACGCCTTTAAGTGTGCCCAGTTCTTGTTGAAATACCTCTTTGGCGTCAGCTAAGATTGTTGACAATCGTCCAGGAGTGACGTCGTCATCCTTTTTACCAGCCACCGTCAGTGCCTGAATGGAGTGCCAGTCTAAACTTATCTTTCTGATCCATTCGCATCCCAATAACGGTGGTCCACCATCTTGCAGAATGTAGAGATACAATTTCCGTATTTTCTTGCCGTTGTATTCGACAGGCACCCTTATTTTTCCTCTGGGGTATACTTTGTGATAAAAATGATAACTTCCGGGAAGTTATGTCATCACTTCCTGTGAACTATGAACTGTGTACATACCTCACTTCCTGTCATATGTCACTTCCTGTTGGACTGGTATAAATACTGGTCTGTTCAGTATTGTAAGAGGCTTCTACCAGAGGCATGGTAAAGACCTCTCTTGTGTATATAGTGTGTTTATAAGTTACTTAAAGCTTACTTTAAAGTTACTTGATGGTAAGTCTCCTTTTTCTTACATCATACTTATTGCCCCGTATACGTCCTCAAGACAATGGATGTCTCTCTCAAGGGTGTGTGTGAGAATAGCCGCTCGTAGTCTTGTCGATTCATGACGGTTAGAGCTGATCCTGTATCCAATTCCATTTTGACTTGGGACCCTGCTATCGTGAGGGTGACCCAAATGGTTCGGTGATCCTCTTTTGCGATTACGTTGTGAAGTTTGAGACAACTTAGTCTCTTGTTCCCGGATTCACTATCGCTCATCTGGTCTTCGGAACTACTGTCCGTCATCTTTTGTACTTTCCTGTACGGTTCCTTAGTAGCCTTTTTGTTGTCGTTGGTCTTCTTCCCAGACCTGCAAACTCGTGCAATGTGTCCCATCTTTCCGCATTGCCTGCATATTTTGTCCTTGGACCAGCAGTCCTTCTGGTCATGGTTTGTTCTGCCGCAGCGATAACATTTTGCAAATCCCCGTGTCATTTCATGGGTGCCGTATTCCTGTGGCTTTTGTTGTATTTCCGCAGCTCCCCTTGCTGCTGCTTCGTACGATACTGCCACGCTGAAAGCCTTATCTAGCGTCAGCTCTTTCTCTGAGAGTAACCTCTTCTGGGTTCCTTCACTCAGGAGTCCACAGACAAATCTTTCTGCTATCGGCAGCGGTGTAGGATTTAAGTGTTCCTGTAGGATAGCAACAATTTTGTTAAAACTCTTCGCCTTCGGTTTGGCTGGAGTAATCAGATCCCGCAATAGGCCGTACGTTCTTGCGCCCATTAAATTTAGCAATACCGATGCCTTTTTCTCATCGGCTTTTTCGTTTGCCTCGCAATATACCTCGACTCTTTCCACATTCGTGGTCCAGTCTTCTATTGCATTATCGAAGGCAGTGATATCGCCAGTCTTTGGCATCTTGAAAATCTAAGATGGCGCCTCCCGCGCTTTGCCTTCGTCCCCGACGGATCAAAATGGCGCCTCCTGCGCTTTTCCTTCTACCCCGCCGAGTTAAGATGGCGCCTCCCGCGCTTTCCCACCGCTGCCGCTGCTGCCAATGCTGTTGCTGGCGATTATATTTATTTTACTATCCTGTAATGGCGACGCCCTATGGTCTTCGCGCCTCCCCGATCGCTGCTGCCAACGCCGCTCTCCGCGTTATTTTAATTTTTCTATTGCGCTTCAATATTTGCTCCGTTAATTGAAGAACTGTTCCCGTCGTGGAGCGGACCCTCTGGGACACTTCCCTCCCTCTTCTTAGGTCCGAACGCTGCCCGGCTTCGAAGCACCGGCTGCGCCCTGTGTGCTCCACCCTCTCTCTCTCTCTGCTTCCCGACTCGCTGCCCGGCCCTGTTGCAGAGCCACCCGATCAAGCTCTAGCCCGCCGCAGCCCAGGAAGGATCAGTGCACTACCTGCCACCAGCCCGATTAGCTGGGAAACCACAGACTGGAGAACCAAGCCTGGCTCTCGACAGTCTCTCCTGCACTTTTCAATTCGATGATTTGGAGGGCGGTTGCCCACGGTCGACGCCTGTTTCTCGAGTTTCTTTGGATTATTTTTTTTTCTTTCTTCTGGCTTCGACCTTCAATAACATCGTCTGAGGTGCTGCCGAGTTGCAGGTAAGTTCGTTTCTTACTCGTCGCCAGTATTATGTCCGTGTATAATTGAGACACGGACTGGAGGAGTTGATTATAACAAGTCTTTACTGAATGGAGACAACCTGGAAACTGAAACTACAGAAGCCTGCTAGGGCCTTTTATACAGGGGTGGTCACTGCCGGTACTGCAGTCTGAGACCAGTTATTCCCTTAAAGGTACATACACAACAGACACAATCTCTCCTCATACGTCATTCCTGCCATCCCAGGTATCAGCCTGGTGAATCTATGCTGCACTCGAAGAAATTTTTTTAAAAAACCAATTTTGAATTCCTGTATGTATTTTTCTCTTGGGTTGCTTGCAGCAATGCCCAGGGAATTAATCTATAAGTCATGGAGGGTTAGAAACCCAAACAGGAGAGAATAGTAAATCTCAGCAAGGTCTGTGCTGCGAGGTTGCTGCTTGACTCTTACTGTCCGCCAGAGGGAGTGTCCGCCCTGTGACCCGCAGATTACAGTCTCGCCAAAACTTTTAATGGGGTTTTGGTTTCGATCAGAACATTTTATTTTTTTTAATTATATTGAATCAGATTACACGTGAGAACTAAAGATAATTATATTACAGACAAAACTCTTGTTTTCGTTTCTCTCCCTACAGTTTATTGCATTACCACTATTACATTCCGCTGAAACCAGACATTTTACCATAATTTCGAAGTGTTAGATTGGGTATAAATCACTTTCGTCTAAAAAACTAAATCCCCGCGGGAGTATCGATGACAAATGCGCTAAATCAAAGAGTTAATCTCCTCCGACTAAAAAAAATCCCTGATTAGAGCGGAGATTTTTTTTTTTTAATTCCGTGTAATTTTCTTAGTGAATCGGATGTTGTCGATAGAGCGGGGGAGAATCGCGGCGGTGTCGCTGAGTGAGTGACTTTCTGCTGGTGGAAGTCCCGGGTGTGTCTGTGAAACGTGCGATCCCGGACACTCCGGCACCAGGGGCCGGATCTCCACAAGTTCAGCAGCTCTGTTTTCGGAGCGGTCTGTGTCAAACCGAAATACCTGAGCATCCAGTTATTCAAAAACACTGCATTTTTTTATTTTAGTGACGACTGGCTTCAAGGATTTACTTTGTGGTGAACGGGTCGTCATTTCTTGCCGCAGGTCACCAGCACCTGCCTTAATGTTTGCCCGTCTCTTCCAAACTTTCGATACGGTTTTAAAAAAAAACTTTCAACCCAGTGTTGCCTTGGGCTCTAAAACAGGCATCGAATTAAATGGGATGGGGGTCTTTCGTCAGACTGCACAGTTTATCAATCCAGGTGTCAGTCTGTCCTTCAATCGATAATCCAATATCATCTGGCCATCTATTACAGATACCTATCTATCTTCCCTGCTTCTCCCAGCCCGTACATTATCCTCGCTGGTTAATCAATGAATGAAAGAAAATAAAAACTTGCATTTCTCTAGCGCCTTTCACAACCTCAGAACGTCCCAAAGCGCTTTACAGCCAATGAAGTACTTTTGAAGTGTGGTCGCTGTTGTAATGTGGGAAACGCTGCAACCAATTTATTCACAGCAAGGTGGATTTATAGAGAAACGCTTTAATATAATTTCGCTTAAAACGACACCGTTGTTCGGAAAGATCCAACTTTTAGTTCACAGCGGGGTCTCCGGGACTGTTAAACAAACGGACCGTATAAACAAATGAAGAGAAATGGATAAACTGAAATTAAAAGTACAAAATAATTAACAATAGACAAGTCTTATCCCGAATTTATTACAAGGACCTAAAACTGGTACATTTGACAGGCTCGGGGTGGCGGAGACAGAGAAATCTCAAAGCATGTTTTTAGGGATTGTGAATGAACAGAGACGAATTGCTGCCCACCATTGGTAGCTCTCAGTCTAAACTAACGCCGTAAATGTGAGACCACTTCACAACTCTTTTTTCGTGTCTTAAGTGGCGATCCTCAGTTAACCTGCTGCTTCCAGTCCTTCCGGTTTCCTCTTGCTCATTTAATTAAAAAAAAATTAACCTAAGAATATGGAGTTCGGATCCATTTATCAGTGTATTAAAACACCCACAAAGAGCGATCATCAAGACAGCATCAAAATAAACACAAACTTTTGGAATAATGTGTCAAAACATGCTCAAAATGTGTATTATTATGGATGGTGCTTTACACGACACTAAATGACAACTGAATAATCATATTCCAGTTTCTGATTAATATCGGATAAACTCAAAGTGTTATGTTGGGAATTTGTTAACCCTACTTTAAAGTTCCCTGTGGGGAATGAAACAGAATCTATAATGATCCTAAATGCAGGGTTCAGCCCCGGAGAGACACAACTACTGCACCACCTTATTCTTGACAGTTTTTTCGAACTGGTTTAAAAAATGATCTGATTTCCTCGGAATAAATAACAGAAGGGACGTGAGGAGAAATGAACAGCCTTTATTCAGTCTACCGAGTAAAACTTTACACCCCTTTAAGAGATAAAAGCCGCGTTAAGAACCTTCAGTGGCCTTCACCAGATGTCATCTCCTTCCGGGATTAAAAGGTGCGGGAGGCATTTTTTTTTTGTGTTCCAATTAGGAGAATATTCATTCCAAAATACATTTCTTTACCCGAAAATTTCGGATCTGAACCGTACAGAAACATTAAACTAAAAGCAAGATCGAAATGAAAGAAAGACTTGCATTTCTATAGCGCCTTTCAGGAGAGGGGGAGGGGGGGGGAGGGAGGGAGGGAGGGGGGGGGGAGGGAGGGGGAGGGGGGGGAGGGAGGGAGGGAGGGGGGGGGAGGGAGGGGGAGGGGGGGGAGGGAGGGGGGGGGGAGGGGAGAGATGGAGGAGGGGGGGAGGGAGGGAGAGAGGAGGGGGGGGAGGGAGGGAGAGAGGAGCGGGGGAGGGAGGGAGAGAGGAGGGGGGGGAGGGAGGGAGAGAGGAGGGGGGGAGGGAGGGAGAGAGGAGGGGGGGAGGGAGGGAGAGAGGAGGGGGGGAGGGAGGGAGAGAGGAGGGGGGGAGGGAGGGAGAGAGGAGGGAGGGAGAGAGGAGGGGGGGAGGGAGGGAGAGAGGAGGGGGGGAGGGAGGGAGAGAGGAGGGGGGGAGGGAGAGAGGAGGGGGGAGGGAGAGAGGAGGGGGGGAGGGAGAGAGGAGGGGGGGAGGGAGGGGGAGAGGAGGGGGGGAGGGAGGGAGAGAGGAGGGGGGGAGGGAGGGAGAGAGGAGGGGGGAGGGAGGGAGAGAGGAGGGGGGGAGGAGGGAGAGAGGAGGGGGGAGGGAGGGAGAGAGGAGGGGGGAGGGAGGGAGAGAGGAGGGGGGGAGGGAGGGAGAGAGGAGGGGGGGAGGGAGGGAGAGAGGAGGGGGGGAGGGAGGGAGAGAGGAGGGGGAGGGAGGGAGAGAGGAGGGGGGAGGGAGGGAGAGAGGAGGGGGGGAGGGAGGGAGAGAGGAGGGGGGGAGGGAGGGAGAGAGGAGGGGGGGAGGGAGGGAGAGAGGAGGGGGGGAGGGAGGGAGAGAGGAGGGGGGAGGGAGGGAGAGAGGAGGGGGGGAGGGAGGGAGAGAGGAGGGGGGGAGGGAGGGAGAGAGGAGGGGGGAGGGAGGGAGAGAGGGGGGGGGAGGGAGGGAGAGAGGAGGGGGGGGAGGGAGGGAGAGAGGAGGGGGGGAGGGAGGAGAGAGGGAGGGGGGAGGGAGGGAGAGAGGAGGGGGGGGGGAGAGGGGGGGAGGGAGGGGGGGAGGGGGGGGGGAGGGAGGGAGGGAGGGGGGGAGGGGGGAGGGGGGGGAGGGAGGAGGGGGGGAGGGAGGGGGGGAGGGGGGAGGGAGGGGGGAGGAGGGGGGAGGGAGGGAGGGGGGGAGAGAGGAGGGGGGGAGGGAGGGAGAGAGGAGGGGGGGGAGGGAGGGAGAGAGGAGGGGGGGGGAGGGAGGGAGAGAGGAGGGGGGGAGGGAGGAGAGAGGAGGGGGGGGAGGGAGGGAGAGAGGAGGGGGGGGAGGGAGGGAGAGAGGAGGGGGGGGAGGGAGGGAGAGAGGAGGGGGGGGAGGGAGGGAGAGAGGAGGGAGGGAGAGAGGAGGGGGGGGAGGGAGGGAGAGAGGAGGGGGGGGGAGGGAGGGAGAGAGGAGGGGGGGGGGGAGGGAGGGAGAGAGGAGGGGGGGGGAGGGAGGGAGAGAGGAGGGGGGGAGGGAGGGAGAGAGGAGGGGGGAGGGAGGGAGAGAGGAGGGGGGGGAGGGAGGGAGAGAGGAGGGGGGAGGAGGGAGAGAGGAGGGGGGGAGGGAGGAGGGGGGGGAGGGAGGGAGAGAGGAGGGGGGGAGGGAGGGAGAGAGGAGGGGGGGAGGAGGGAGAGAGGAGGGGGGGAGGGAGGGAGAGAGGAGGGGGGGAGGGAGGGAGAGAGGAGGGGGGGAGGGAGGGAGAGAGGTGGGGGGGAGGGAGGGAGAGAGGAGGGGGGGAGGGAGGGAGAGAGGAGGGGGGGAGGAGGGAGAGAGGAGGGGGGGAGGGAGGGAGAGAGGAGGGGGGAGGGAGGGAGAGAGGAGGGGGGGAGGGAGGGAGAGAGGAGGGGGGGAGGGAGGGAGAGAGGAGGGGGGGGAGGGAGAGAGGAGGGGGGGGGGAGGGAGAGAGGAGGGGGGGGGAGGGAGGGAGAGAGGAGGGGGGAGGGAGGAGAGAGGGGGGAGGGAGGGAGGAGGGAGGGGGGGAGGGAGAGAGGAGGGGGGGGAGGGAGAGAGGAGGGGGGGGAGGGAGGAGGGGGGGGAGGGAGGGGAGAGAGGAGGGGGGGAGGGAGGGAGGGAGAGAGGAGGGGGGAGGGAGGGAGAGGAGGAGGGGGGAGGGTGGAGGGGAGGGGGAGGGAGGGAGAGTGGTGGGGGGAGGGAGGGAGAGAGGAGGGGGGGAGGGAGGGAGAGAGGAGGGGGGGAGGGAGAGGTGAGGGGGGGAGGAGGGAGAGAGGAGGGGGGGGAGGGAGAGAGGAGGGGGGGGAGGGAGAGAGGAGGGGGGGGAGGGGAGGGAGAGAGGGGGGGGGAGGGAGAGAGGAGGGGGGGAGGGAGTGAGGGGGGGAGGGGAGGGGGGGAGGGGAGGGAGAGGGGGGGGAGGGAGAGAGGAGGGGGGGGAGGGAGAGAGGAGGGGGGGGTGGGTGAGAGGGGGGGGGGTGGGTGGGGGGGAGGAGAGAGGTGGGGGGGGGGAGTGAGGAGGGGGGGAGGGAGTGAGGAGGGGGGGGGGTGAGAGGGGGGGGGGAGGGAGAGAGGAGGGGGGGGGAGGGAGAGAGGAGGGGGTGGAGGGAGAGAGGAGGGGGGGGAGGGAGAGAGGAGGGGGGGGAGGGAGAGAGGAGGGGGGAGGGAGAGAGGGGGGGGGGAGGGAGAGAGGAGGGAGGGAGGGGAGGGAGGGAGAGGAGGGAGGGGAGGGAGAGATGGGGGGGGAGGGAGAGGAGGGGGGGAGGGGGGGAGAGGGGGGGAGAGGGGGGAGGGAGGGAGAGTGGGGGGAGGGGGGGAGAGGAGGGAGGGAGGGAGGGAGAGGAGGGGGGGGGGAGGGAGAGAGGGAGGGGGGGAGGGAGGGAGAGAGGGGAGGGGGGGAGGGAGGGAGAGAGGAGGGAGAGGGGGAGGGAGGGAGAGAGGAGGGGGGAGGGAGGGAGGGAGGGAGGGGAGGGAGGGAGAGGGGGGAGAGAGGAGGGGGGAGGAGGGAGAGAGGGAGAGAGGGAGGGAGTGGGGGAGAGGAGGGAGGGAGGAGGGAGAGGGAGGGAGAGGGAGGGAGGGAGAGAGGGAGGAGGGAGGGAGGGAGAGAGGGAGGGAGGGAGGGAGGGAGAGGGAGAGAGGGAGGGAGGGGAGGGAGGGAGAGAGGGAGGAGGGAGAGGGAGGGAGAGAGGAGGGAGGGAGAGGGAGGGAGAGAGGAGGGAGGAGAGGGAGAGAGGGAGGGAGAGGGAGGGAGAGGAGAGAGGGAGGGAGAGGGAGGAGGGAGAGGGAGGGAGGGAGAGAGGGAGAGGAGGGAGGGAGAGAGGGAGAGGGAGGGAGGGAGAGAGGAGAGAGGAGGGAGGGGAGGGAGGGGAGAGAGGGAGGGAGGGAGAGGGAGGGAGAGAGGGAGGGAGGGAGAGGAGGGAGAGAGGGAGGGAGGGAGAGGAGGGAGAGAGGGAGGGAGAGGAGAGGGAGAGGGAGGGAGGGAGAGGGAGAGGAGGGAGGGAGGAGAGGGAGAGGGAGGGAGGGAGGGAGAGGAGGAGGGAGAGGGAGAGAGGAGGGAGGGAGAGGGAGAGAGGGAGGGAGGAGAGGGAGAGAGGGAGGGAGGGAGGGAGGGAGGGAGGGAGGGAGGAGAGGGAGAGAGGGAGGGAGAGGGAGAGAGGGAGGGAGAGGGAGAGAGGGAGGGAGGGAGGGAGAGAGGAGGGAGAGAGGGAGGGAGAGAGGGAGGGAGAGAGGGAGGGAGGAGGGAGGGAGAGAGGGAGGGAGGGAGGGAGGAGGGAGGGAGGGAGGGAGAGGGAGGGAGAGGGAGGGAGAGGGAGGGAGAGGGAGGGAGAGGGAGAGGGAGAGGGAGAGGGAGGGAGGGAGGGAGAGGGAGGGAGAGGGAGGAGGGAGAGAGGGAGGGAGGAGAGAGGGAGGGAGGGAGGGAGAGGGAGGGAGGGAGAGGGAGGGAGGGAGAGGGAGGGAGGGAGGGGAGGGAGAGGGAGGGAGGGGAGAGGGAGAGGAGGGAGAGGGAGGGAGAGGGAGGGAGGGAGAGGGAGGGAGGGGGAGGGAGGGAGAGGGAGGGAGAGGGAGGAGGGAGAGGAGGGAGAGGAGAGGGAGGGAGGGGAGGGAGGGAGAGAGGAGGAGGGAGTGGAGGGAGGGAGAGGGAGGGAGGGAGGAGGGAGGGAGGGGAGGGAGAGGGAGGGAGAGAGGGAGGGAGAGAGGGAGGGAGGGAGAGAGGAGGGAGAGAGGGAGGGAGGAGAGAGGAGGGAGAGAGGGAGGGAGCGGAGAGAGGGAGAGAGGAGGGAGGAGAGAGGGAGAGAGGGAGCGGAGGAGAGAGAGGGAGAGGAGGGAGGAGGGAGAGGGAGAGGAGGGAGGGAGGGAGAGGGGAGGGAGAGGGAGGAGAGGGAGGGAGAGGGAGGAGGGGGAGAGAGGGAGGGAGGAGAGGGAGAGGAGGGAGAGGGAGGGGAGAGAGGGAGGGAGGGAGGAGGGGAGAGGGAGTGAGAGAGATGGGAGAGGGGGAGAGAGGAGGGGGAGG
>NC_140993.1:277769673-277851838 GCF_052327205.1 Somniosus microcephalus
TGTGATGCGTCTCCCTACGGCATTGGGGCGGTACTGCCACATAAATTCCTTGATGGTTCAGAGAGGCCGATAGCTTTTGCGTCACGCTCGTTAACTTCAGCCGAGCGTAACTACGCCCAGATTGACAGAGAGGCCCTCAGCCTGGTGTGGGGGGTAAAGAAGTTCAATCACTACCTGCACGGTCAGAAATTTACTCTACTAACTGATCATCAACCTCTCGTCTCCATTTTCAACCCTCAGAAGGGCGTACCGATAATGACGGTACAACGGCTACAGAGGTGGTCCCTTTTCCTAGGGGCACACCAATATGACATCGAGTACAAAGGAACTAAACAGCATGGGAATGCTGATGGATTGTCGCGCCTACCGTTGCCGACGGTGGAAGAAGAACTGGCAGTGGATCCAGTGGAGTTATTCCACTCGACTATAGTCGAATGTCTCCCTGTGATGAATGCAAACATAGAAAAGGAAACACGAAATGACCCGACACTCTCCTGGGTCTATGATTTAATGGTGAAGGGATGGCCAGCACATGGCGAACCACTGCTGCCAGCATTCTCGCCGAGAAGAGAACAGCTGTCAGTGTGCAGAGGCACCTTGATGTGTGGATCCAGAGTAGTAATTCCACCCAAATTGAAGGATAGAGTGCTCAATGAGCTTCATGAGGGTCATCTGGGAGGGGTAAAAATGAAGAACTTAGCCAGAGCGTTTGTGTGGTGGCCGGGAATCGATAGAGAAATCGAAGCGATGACCAAGAGCTGTATAGGATGCCAGAAGGTCCAAAACGCCCACCACAAGCCCCTCTACATCCATGGGAGTGGCCCTCATCTCCATGGCAAAGGGTGCACATTGATTTTGCTGGTCCCTTTATGGACTCGATGTTTTTAATTGCGGTGGATGCACATTCAAAGTGGCCAGAGGTAATAAAAATGTCCTCAACCACCACAGAAAAAACTATCACAGTCTTATGAACCATATTCGCCAGGAATGGGCTGCCTGAACAGATTTGCTCTGACAATGGACCACAGTTTGTGTCTGAAGAGTTCCGGAGGTTCTTAAAGAACAATGGTGTTAAGCATTACACATCCGCCCCATATCATCCAGCCACTAATGGATTGGCCGAGAGGTTTGTTCAAACATTCAAGAAGGCTATCAAGGCAATGTGTAATGAAGATATACCCCTACAACACAAGGTGGATAACTTCTTGTTTGCCTACCGGAATGCGACACATGCGGTTACCAACCAAACTCCAGCCATGATGTTCTTCAATTGAAGACTGCGATGCCGCTTGGATTTGGTTAAGCCAAACGTCAGAAGAGATGTGGAGAACAGGCAGTTTCAGAATATGAATGAAAGGCCGACCAGGAGTTTTAAGATAGGTCAACCCGTTTTGGCCCGGGACTACCGCACAGAGAAATGGCAGCCAGGAACGATCTGTACACGGCAAGGACCTCTAATGTATTCCGTGGACGTTGGAGAGAGCATTGTAAGATGCCATGCTGACCAGATTCTAGAGTCACTGAAAAACGTCAACTCCACACCACGATCTGATACACCTGGTGATGAAACCGAAGTACCAATTGCAACCGCAGAATCGGTGATATTGGAAGCAGACGAACCAAACAACGACATTGATCCCAACTCAACCTTGCCAGAAGAATCTGATATCCCAAAGAGGCGTTATCCAGACAGAATCAGGAAGCCTCCTCAAAGACTGAACTTATAATTGCTTAACTTCAACCGTAATTGTAATTGTAATTAGTTATTATTTAGTTGTTAAGTGAATGTTATGTACTGTTTATCTAAAAGGGGAGGAATTGTTGTGTATGTACCTTTAAGGGAATAACTGGTCTCAGACTGCAGTACCGGCAGTGACCACCCCTGTATAAAAGGCCCTAGCAGGCTTCTGCAGTTTTAGTTTCCAGGTTGTCTCCATTCAGTAAAGACTTGTTATAATCAACTCCTGCAGTCCGTGTCTCAATTATACACGGACATAATAGTGTCGATTGGGCTTATACTCACTGGAGCTTAGAAGAATGAGAGGGGATCTCATCGAAACCTATAAAATTCTGTCAGGCCTGAACAGACTAGATGCAGGAAGGATGTTTCTGATGGCCGGGGAGTCCAGAACCAGGGGTCATAGTCTAAGGATAAGGATTAAGCCATTTAGGACTGAAATCAGGAAGAATTTCTTCACCCAGAGAGTGGTGAACCTGTGGAATTCTCTGCCACAGAGGGCGGTGGAGGCCGGTTCATTAAATATATTTCTTAAGGCTAAAGGGATCAAGGGATATGGGGAGAAAGCAGGGACCGGTACTGAATTTGGATGATCAGCCATGATCTCATTGAATGGCGGAGCAGGCTCGAGGGGCCGAATGGCCTACTCCTGCTCCTATCTTCTATGTTTCTATGTTATACAAATAATGAAAATGGGAATAAAGGCTGTTTGTTTGGGGGGAGCAGTTGGAGGCAGGAGCTCATGTAATTAAACCTCCAGGAATACCTCCAACCAGAGTTGGCAACCCTATCTCCTGTCCTGAGGTCCGATAAATCTTCTTTCAGTTTTAGGATATGGACTCTCCACGTCTGCGCAACACCTTAAAATAATCTTGTGTTTTTAGCAGTACCGAACGATTTTCAGCCCGGTACATGTCGTAGGTTTCACAATGACCTGTAATATCCTGGGCAGTGCAGCTGTTACTATCTACCTATCTGACCCCAAATAGGAAAGGATCAAAAGGAAGTGCCTTTCTATACATTTCCTGTCAGTGCTGGCGCCAAAAAAAAAGCTATTTATAACCCCATCATCTCCGAGAGAGTAGAGAAAGTGATTTCATTTCACACCAGTATAATGCAAAAGCTGCTCATCTTAGTGTTAAAGACTTAGGCCTAGAAATTGAGTGCCCTTAGCGCCGATTTTGCGGCGCTAGAGGGCCTAGCACTGCATTTGGCGCCGGCGCCGAAATTGCCTGGGGCCCTTACGCCGCGGTAGACCGGTAGCGCTGCGCCGGCACCGATGACGTCATCGGTGTGCGCAGCGTCCCGGTTGCCATGCCGACGGGCCCCAGCGCCGAAATTCAGTTGCGGCCGCCTCGCCCGTGACAGCCGCAACTAAGACTCTGGCAACAGAGTCTTACGAGTCTTTGCGCCGGCGCATTAAAGGCCCCGCGGCGGCCGGCCGCTTTCCCGCCGCCCGCCTGGCCGCAGCTCCCTCCCTGGACTTCCCCCCCCCCCCCCCCCCCGGAACAGAAGCAAGCCCGGCACTTGTCCGAGGTGCCGGGCTCATTTTTTAAAAGATTTTCGCGGGCCGCGATCGGGTGCAGGCAGCTCCTCCTTAAGGGAAGGAGGAGGCCTGCACTTCCCGAGCCTGCCGCACCGCATCGGGTGCCGCAGCGCCGGAATTGCGGCGCGAAACGACAGTTAGCGCCGATTTACCGCCGCAAAGACCCTTCAGTAGCGCCGGCAGCCGTTTGGGCGCGGCCCTGCTGAATTTTTGGCGCGCGCAGGGGGACTTAGCGCCGGCACTAACTTCCGGCGCTAAAGCCCTGGCTAAGCCAAAACTCAATTTCTAGGCCTTAATAGTAGATAAATGCTGACTTTATTTAAGGTGCACTAAATTCATTGACTGATCAACCGAACACATTTATTTCTCTTTCTGTACCTGATTTGACTCTAATTCACCCTCCTTCTCAGTCCTTCCTCTGTGTATTTCTCAATCCTGAAATCTCATTGGTTAAGGAGATACACTGTTTGTTCACCAGGGTCCCAGATGCCCTGTTGCCCTCACTGCGCTTTATCAGTCTTTATCAGCTCGCACTTCCAGCAAATTTGTGGGCAAAAAAAATTGAAAACCTAACCATACGATTGTAAATCTAACTAAACGCTGCAAGTTGTAAAAGTGAATTCAATAAATCTGGTAATTTGTGGGCTGGCACCAGATATAAAATCACATTGGAAGCTTCTGGATGGCGATAAAACCCAAACAGTTCACTAATGACCTTGAGGGAAGGGAACTTATCACCCCTACCTAGTCTAGCCCAAATGTGACTCCAGTCCCACATTACATGGTGACTCCGAGTACCCCCAGTGCAAGCGGTGATGGGCAATAAATACGGCGTTACCAGTGTCACCCACATCCCATGAACAAATAAACCACCAGAGCTGATTCGCTGAATGCTGGGGTTAAACTTTCCATCTTCGCTAATTTTAGTGAAAAACTAGCCTGATTGACAATTTTTTTCACTCATATCTGCTTTTTCTCGTACAAATAATGCAATTAGGAATTTGCCTTCTTCAAATCTTCAAATCTCAGGTGCAGTGGTTATGTGGGCTAATAGCCCAGAGAACGTGAGTTAAAATCGCACTGGCAATTCGAGAATTTGAATTCAGTTTAAAAAGAAATTTGGAAATAAAAAGTTGGGATCAGCAAAAGTGACCGTGAAACTGTCGCAATAAAACAAATGGTTTACCAATGTCCTTTTAGGGAAGGACAACTGCCGGCCTTACACGATACGTGACTCCAGTCCCACACTAACGTGGTTGACCCTTAACTGCCCTCTGAAGTGGCCGAGTGAGCACTCGGTTGTCTCAAACCATTAGAAGGTGGACAACCACCACCTTTGTAGGGTAACTATGGATGGGCAAAAAATGCCAGCCTGGTCAGTAACGCCCACAATGAATAATTTTTAAAAATGATAAATAAAGAAAGGCTATAGAACTGTAGAATCTGTATTAAATATGTATTAAAGCTGGACAAGCCTGTTTGGGGAATGTCAAAACTCACAGTCTATTTCAAACTGATACAACATAGAATGATAGCAAAATACTGCACATGCTGGAAATCTGAAATAACAACAGAAAATGCTGGAAAAACTCAGCAGGCCAGGCAACATCCGTGGAGAGAGAAACAGAGTCAACGCTTCGGGTCGAAACCCTTCGTCAGAACTGAGAGAAAAGGCAGGAAATGAAACAAAAGGCAGTTTGGGGGCTGGGAAATGGGGGAGGGGATGAAAGAAGAGACATTAAGAGATATTCAAGGTGAGACGAGATAGTAATAGGACAGGTGAAGAAACAGACAATGGCTCTAGATGAAGTGTGAGATGCGCTGGCAGAGTGAGAGACAGCTGCCATGTGGGAGAGAGAAATAAGGAAAAGTCACAAACCAAAAGTGTGGATAAAAAATATAATAGGGGCTGAGGTTATGATCTGAAGTTGTTGAACTCGATATTGAGTCCGGAAGGCTGTAAAGTGCCTAATTGGAAGATGAGGTGCTGTTTCTCGAGTTTACGGTGAGCTTCCGTGGAACAATACAAGAGGCCGCAGACGGTGAGGTCTGAGTGGGAATGGAGCGGTGAATTGAAATGACAGGGGACCGGAAGCTCGGGGTCACCCTTACGGACTGAACGGAGGTGTTCCGCAAAGCAGTCACCCAATCTGTGTTTGGTCTCCCCAGTGTAAAGGAGACCACATGATACAAAATAGATCTGTTGGGGGTAATTCTCAACTTCACTGCCTGGTCAGTAACCTGGCGGAGCAGTTCACCCGCCTGTCGTAGAACCCGCCCGATTTTCATTGCATTGAAATCAAATGAAATTTGGTGATGAAATTTGTAACAATACCCAAACCAGCCTACATCATGTTCTGCCGTGAAATAAGTGACTAATTCATGGTCCTGAAGTATCCTCCTCTTCAGAGCTGGTCAACTTTTAGCTGCTCTCTGAAGTGGCCAAGCAAGCATCGAACAGAAGAAGGCCACCCACCACGTTGTCAGGGTAACGGGTTCAGCAATAAATGCCAGTATTGACAGTGACACCCACCTCCTGAGAATGAATAAATTAAATATTTGAAATTTCAACTAAAAACCAAAAATGCTGGAAATCCACAGTAGGATTCAGCATCTGAATGTTTCAAGTGTAACTCATCATCAAAACTTACCCAAACCCAAACCAATCTTTCTCTTTCAGGTGCTGACTGACCTGGTGTACATTGCCAACATTTTCTGGTTTTATTGGAATTTTTTTGAGGAAATAAAATCTGTTTATTTTCCTGTTTATTGTCAGCCATGGCTCAGTGGGTCTCACTCTTCCCTTAGAGTCAGAAGGTTGTGGGTTCAAGTCCCACTCCAGGGACTTGAGCACATAAATCTAGGCTGACACTCCAGTGCAGTGCTGAGGGAGTGCTGCACTGTCGGAGGTGCCGTCTTTCGGATGAGACGTTAAACTGAGGCCCCGTCTGCTCTCTCAAGGGGACATAAAAGATCCCATGGCACTATTTCGAAGAAGAGCAGGGGAGTTATCCCCGGTGTCCTGGGGCCAATATTTATCCCTCAATCAACATCACTAAAAACAGATTATCTGGTCATTACCATATTGCTGTTTATTGGAGCTTGCTGTGCACAAATTGGCTGCTGCGTTTCCTACATTACAACAGTGACTACACTTGACAAAAGTACTTCATCGGCTGTAAAGCACTTTGAGATGTACTGAGTTCGTGAAAGGTGCTATATAAATGCAAGTATTTCTTTTTTTCTCCATCTTCCTTCGTCTCCAGCTAGCATGAATAATGAAAAGGGCAGACTGAAAATCAGCATCCAAGTTCCTACCAATGCTGCTGAGGATTTAAGAGGTGAAAGCGAGCCGCCTGGCCCTTGGTTAAACAGTTAGTATAAGAAGTGAGCAAGCACAGTACTCGAACCCTGCTTCTGCACAATATACATTGATCGTGAAACTATTATACAAACAATTATATGGGGCAGCCACACAGTTCGAGCAGTGATGTACTGACTCCCAATCAGTAGGCCTAAGTTTCCAATTCTGACTTGCTGGAGCTTGATTTCCCTCAGTTGTGAGTTCGGCTAGATCTTGAGCTGATAAATGGAACACTTTGCATCTTGTAATTGGCAGGCTCCCAGCACTCCATCTCAAGAGGCAGGAGTAGCTGACAAGAACAGTTTGGCTCCTGGAAACATAGCTCCTGTCAGTTGATTGTAAAGCAGCACTGACAAAGACCCTGGAGACAGCGACAGTCTGGACCCTCCTGCCCTCCTTGCTATAACTGGAAAGTCATTAGTGAGGATCTAATGTAAAAATGCAAATAGATGTAAACCCATTTTAAAAAGTAGTCAATTGAGCAACAAATAATCAGCTGCTGTGCTTTTCTTTCTTTCACTCGTTTGCACCCATGTTTTTTGCAGTCTTCGTAGTCAATGTGCCATTGAGTGGTGAGGCCATATTGAGTCAGTCAAGTTCTCAGAGCTACACACTTGTTTGACACGATGGTGGACAAATATGGAGGTGGTATAGCAACCAATGCCAATTAACATCCTGGAATGAGGTTTACTGTAAATCTTTTGCTTTCAGGCATTCTTAGCTGCTTATAGGTGGAGTTATTCCCACAGGGAGTTGGAGCAATATTTAATGGCTTCATCAGCAATATTCAGAGGAACGGCTGTACTAGCGTAATACTTAACAAGAGGAATAGAAACACAATGTTGTTTCAATTGTGGATTAATTAAGGAAAGCCAGCACAGATTCTTTAAAGGCAAATCGTGTTTAACTAACTTGATTTGAGTCCTTTGATGAGGTAACAGAGAGGGTTGATGAGGGTAATGCAGTTGACGTGGTGTACACGGATTTCCAAAAAGCGATCGACAAAGTGCCACATAATAGGCTTGCCAGCAAAGTTGAAGCCCATGGAATAAAAGGGACAGTGGCAGCATGGATACGGAATTGGTTAAGTGACAGGAAACAGAGAGTAGTGGTGAACGGTTGTTTTTCGGACTGGAGGAAGGTATACAGTGGTGTTCCCCAGGGGTCGGTACTAGGACCACTGCTTTTCTTGATATATATTAATGACTTGGACGTAGGTGTACAGGGCACAGTTTCAAAATTTGCAGATGACACAAAACTTGGAAGTATAGTGAACAGTGAGGAGGATAGTGATAGACTTCAGCAAGACATAGACAGGCTGGTGAAATGGGCAGACACATGGCAGATGAAATTTAACGCAGAAAAGTGTGAAGTGATGCATTTTGGTAGAAAGAATGAGGAGAGGACATATAAACTAAAGGGTACAATCCTGAAGTGGGTGCAAGAACAGAGAGACCTGGGGGTATATGTGCACAAATTGTTGAAGGTGGCAGGGCAGGTTGAGAAAGCGGTTAAAAAGACTTACGGGATCCTGGGCTTCATAAATAGAGGTATAGAGTACAAGAGTGTGGAAATTATGCTGAACCTGTATAAAACACTGGTTCGGCCCCAACTGAAGTACTGTGTCCAATTCTGGGCACCGCACTTTAGGAAGGATGTGAAGGCCTTAGAGAGGGGGCAGAAAAGATTTACGAGAATGATTCCAGGGATGAGAAACTTCAGTTACGTGGATAGACTGGCGAAGCTGGGGTTGTTCTCCTTGGAGCAGAAAAGATTGAGAGGAGATTTGATGGAGGTGTTCAAAATCATGAGGGGTCTGGGCAGGGTAGATAGAGAGAAACTGTTCCCATTGGCAGAAGTGTCGAGAACCAGAGGACACAGATTTATGGTGATTGGCAAAAGAACCAAAGGCGACATGAGGAAAAACTTTTTAACGCAGCGAGTGGTTAGGATCTGGAATGCAATGCCTGAAAGGGTGGTGGAGGCAGATTCAATCACGGCTTTCAAAAGGGAATTGGATAAGTATCTGAAGGAAAGAAATTCGCAGGGCTCCGGGGAAAGGGCGGGGGAGTGGGACTAGCTGAAGTGCTCTTGCAGAGAGCCGGCACGGGCTCAATGGGCCGAATGGCCTTCTTCCATGCTGTGACCATTCTAATTTTAAATTGTGTAACTTCTCCACAGTCTGTTGGTGCAGTTGGTTTTTCAAGCCTGTTTCGAGAAACAACACACAAAACCAAGGCCTGATGGTGAAAGCTACTCTAAATTCTGTTAACCATTGAGTAAATGTACACTTAAAGTATCAATCACCTCACAGAATTTTGGTGTTCTGTAGTCTTCATCTAATGCTGTATTTATGTTACAGTGCTACCTGTGGCAGAGGCCTCTCTCAGCAATGCAGTGGGCACAGTGCACCAATGGCAAAGGTGCAACGTGCCACTGTCTCTCCGGCTTCACTCAGCCCACCAGACATCAAGGAAGATCAATTACTAGAAAATAAAAGTGACCATTGTGAATTTTACAGGGCATTCACACTCCGCAAGTGTAAACTTGGTGTGAAGACGAAACCGCTTGGCACTGATATTACACTTTGAGTGTAAATCAGATGTTAAGAGCTGAACTGACTCCAAAGGAACGTTGCCTGAGACTCGGTCATCTTGGAAGTCTCACTTTGCTTTGATCTTGTTCAGCTGCCCGTATCCTAACTTGCACCAAGTCCTATTCATCCATCACCCATGCGCTCGCTGACCTATATTGGCTTCAGTCCACCAACGCCTCAATTTTACAATTCTCATCCGCATGTTTAAATCCCTCCATGGCATCGCCCCTCACTAGCTCTGTATTTTTCATCCATCCTCCGCCTGCTTCACGACGACATGCAAGCCGTGATCCTGACCAACGGTTCCACCACAGAGCCAATTCACGTACGAACCAGGGTCAAGCAAGGCTGTGTCATCGCACCAACACTCTTCTCAATCTTCCTTGCTGCAATGCTCCATCTCACCCTCAGTAATCTCCACACTGGAGTGGAGCTAATTTACAGAACAAACGGGAAACTGTTCAACCTCCGTCGCCTCCAGTCCAGATCCAAGGTCGTCCCATCCTCTGTCGTCGAATTACAGTATGCAGACGACGCTTGCGTCAGCGCTCACTCAGAGGTTGAACTCCAAACCATCGTCAACACCTTCACTGAAGCGTACGAGAGCATGGGCCTTACACTAAACATCCGTAAGACAAAGGTCCTCTACCAACCTGCCCCCGCCACACAGTGCTGCCCCCCGATTATCAAAATCCACGACAAGGCCTTGGACAACGTGGACCACTTTCCATACCTCGGGAGCCTACTGTCAACAAGGGCAGACGTCGACGACAAAGTCCAACACCGCCTTCAGTGTGCCAGTGCAGCCTTCGGTCGCCTGAGGAAGAGAGTGTTTGAAGACCAGGACCTCAAATCCAGCACTAAGCTCATGGTCTACAGAGCAGCAGTGATACCCGCCCTGCTGTATGCCTCAGAGACATGGACCATGTACAGCCGGCACCTCAAAGCACTGGAGAGGTACCACCAACGTTGCCTCCGCAAAATCCTGCAAATCCATTGGCAGGATAGGTGCACCAACATCAGTGTTCTTGCTCAGGCCAACATCCCCAGCATCGAAGCTTTAACCACGCTCGATTAGCACCGATAGACGGGTTACATTGTCCGCATGCCCGATATGAGACTCCCAAAACAAGCGCTCTACTCGGAGCTCCGGCACAGCAAGAGAGCCCCAGGTGGGCAGAGGAAACGCTTCAAGGACACCCTCAAAGCCTCCTTGAAAAAGTGTAACATCCCCACCGACACCTGGGAATCCCTGGCCCAAGACCACACAAAGTGGAGGAGAAGCATCCGGGAAGGTGCTGAACACCTCGAGTCTCTTCGCCGGGAGCAAGCGGAAGCCAAGCGCAGGCAGCGCAAGGAGCGCACGTCAACCCAAGCACCCCACCCACCCGCCCCTTCAACCACCGTCTGCCCCACCTGTGACAGAGACTGTGACGTAATAAAACTCACTACACACTTGGTTTGAGTATAAAGCAAGGTTTTAATCAACTTGTTTCAGAACATGGAGGTCTAGTTGTACTTCACTAGTTCCTTGTCTTACAAAATGTCCCTGGGCAAGCTGGGCCCACGCCCAAGTATTTATACTCCTTGGACGGCGCCACCAGCTGGCCGTCCAGCGTTATTTCATGAGTAGTTTCTTTATGATGAGATTTATAACAGACTGTAGGTCCCGCATTGGACTCATCAGTCACCTGAGAACTCATTTTTAATGTGGAAGCAAGTCATCCTTGGTTCCGAGAGACTGCCTAAGAAGAAGAAGATTTTTCATTCAGCGGGCACAGTGCACCAATAGCAACAGTGCAACATGCCACCGTCTTTCCTGCCTCACTCAACCCACCAGACATCAAGGAAGATCAATTACACTGCCACAGCTAGTCAAGCCCTGCAGACCTCCAAGAACTCTGCATTCGTCTGGCCTTTTGTGCATCCCCCACTTCCTTTGCCCCACCATTGGCGGCCGTGCCTTCAGCCGTCTAGGCCCTAAGCTCTGAAATTCCCTCGCAAACCTCTTTGTCTCTCCACTCTCTCTCCTTCTTTAAGACACTGCTTAAATCCCTCTCTTTGACCAAGTGCTTGGTCACCTGTCCTAATGCCTCTTTCTTTGTCTCAGTGTCAATTTTTGTCTGATAACGCTCCTGTGAAGCGACTTAGCACGTTTTACTATGTTAAAGTTGCTATATAAATGCAAGTTGCTGTGGTGCTAAGTTAGGCCCTGACTCCAGATTCAGACTGAATTTACACTTTAACTGCAGCATCAGTGTAATGCAAAACCACTTTGCATCAATGCTACAGCTATAATGTAAACACACCCTTAAACAACGGCACAAATGTAAGCTTATGGAGGATGCCCAGTTGTTTAACATGGCACAGCCGATGCTTTCAAATCCACTGCGTATCATCAACAGGATGAATGGCAGAGCACTGGGAGCTGACACATACAGAACCACTTCCATTTGAAACCGTTGTCTACAATATAAGTTCACCATAAGACCACCTGTTGATAAGCAGCAATATTTCTGCTGGAATCCTACCAGAGATCTGGAGGCAACAAATAAATCACAAAAGATGCTGCTTCTTCCATTAATGCTCTAGCTGAATAAGTGTTATTGAACGTTTGAGAAGATTTGCAACAGTTATAACTATATCCAGAATTATGATATTTTTGCATCCTATTTGTATCGTGAATTAGTTTTGTGATTCAGCCAGTTTTACAAAATGGATTATTTTTAGGAACCCGCCATATTGGCCCCATGTGTCTGTGCGTCACTGTATCTGTAATAGCGTTGAACGATTTGGTTTGCTTCACTATTGGTAAACCAACATAACAATGTTGTGGTCATTTGTTGGTCTTAAGCCATAAATAAGGGCCGGTAATTGGCGGTCAAAGGCGAAGAAGCAAAGTCATTCGCCGCTAGCCCCGATATAAACTTTGCACAAAGATCTCGCGATCTCTATGGCGCGAAGTTCAGGTTTTACGACGCATAATCGGAATCAACGCAACTTAATGGGGATCCCCCAGTGCGAGCTGCTGTGACGTCAACATGCTGTCTGAGCAGCCAATCAAAACGCAGAATTCTCAGAGACAGCGAACCAGGAAGCGGGTAAGCTCCTTTGATTCTAACTTTTTAAAAATGTTATAGAGAGAGTAAAACAAAGACTGGGGCTCTCAGACGGGGAAAAGACAAACCTGAAATAAAGATGAACAAACTAAAAAAAAAGTTCGTTAATTTTTTTTTTAATGGATGAATTTGACACTCCACAAAATTTTAAGAGCAGTAACCTTTGTTTAGCAGTCAATGCCCCAGTTACACCTAATCCAAAAGGGTCTAACTTTTAATGGGGTATTTAACAGCGGTATTACTGCGGAAGAGCTGGAGTTTTCGTCAGTTTCCATGATTTGAGAGATTTCACTACTTGCCGGCTCTGGGGGTGGGGGAGCGGGGCAAAGCGCAGCCAGCGTCGGCGCAGGGAATGACAGGCCGCAACTTCAGGAATTCCGGGTTGGACTGAGCATGCGCTAAGTCCTGAAGTCGCCGTCAGTTTCAAAGGCGAAATGATGGCAAACGCTGTCAGTTTGCCGTCATCAGGACCGCAAATTCCGGGCCAGTGCATTTAAAATGTGCTTCAAGGTTTTGACTGTACATGCAGGAGCAAACAGCAGCTTCTTGTGTTATATTACAGAAATGGCCATTGTGTTACTACACACCTGTTTTTGAGGGTTAGCTGATTATGTGTAAACCAGTTTATTTTTTGTGCATTACTCGTGTGTAGAACAATGATGAAGGGACACAACTGAAAGGAAGTGATACAGAAAACTCTTTGGTATCCAGCACCGACGGGACCGGCGTGTTGCCGGTTGATTAAAAATTCTGGATGACGGAGAGGGTTATCTACCAAGGCTATTTTTAATAAAGAAAAATTTTAAAAATTAAGAAATGTGCAGTATACAGTAATTGGGTACTCACCTACAGAATGTTGTGTTAAATGGATGGTGGAAGATGCTTGATTAAGTACAGTGCTGCCAGTTGAGGGTAATCCGTAACTCTTTAATTACTTAACAGTAAAACTAAACTTATACAGTAAACGACTGTATACAGTACTGTAGTTGACTGTACACTTATTCCAAGTCCCTTTGCTTGGACCAACGTTTGGGAATTCCATAATGCAAGATGGGGGAGATAATTCATGATAAAGATGGAGAGACACACAGAAAAATGGCAGATCGGAAGAGACTACCGGCAGCGCGGGAGAGTCAGACTCCTGTTAGTGAGGTGTTCGGACTTCCGACGGTGCCAAGAAGCCGAGTAGTGGCAGTTTGGAGAACTACCCCCACTGACTAACTCGGCCACCGTGGGAGACTCGGACTCGGACTCGACAACATTTCCGGTTATTGAGGTGTTTTCGGAGTATGAATTTTGCCGGTTAATAGAGAATTCCGGATATTTAGGTGCCGTTTAAATGAGAGTTTCCTGTAGTATGTAAATATACTTACACTGAATTAGAGAGAGAAAGAAGGAAGACACATCGAGAGAGAGAGAGTGAGAGCCAGAAACAAAAATACATCAGATGGTATCCGGGGATTTGGTTTCACTGCAGGACCTGCCAGCATTCCATTTTTTTTCAAATATGGTTTGAACTGTGCGGCCCATTGAGTTGCCACTCTACCCTTTCACCTCTGGGATTGTGTTCTGACCCAGCTCAGAGCTGGGATTGCTCTATTCTGAAACTCAGGCCTCGATTCTCAGGCCCCACAGGGGTGGGAAGGGTACAGGAGAGCCAGGTAGCAGGCAATGAACTCGGCAAGGCCAGAGATGTGGAGGCCCGGTCAATCTTAACAGCAGGGGCTAATTTAAATAAATCTCTGCAGAATCTCACGGGCCAGGTTGACCACCTAGCCGGCAGGCGGGAGTTGGAATCTGGCGCAAGGAGGCCACAGCCGGGGACCTGTGTGAACCGACCCCATAGTCAGTGGGCTGGGGTAGTTTCTGGGCAGGATCGGGAGGAGGGAGAAATCCCTGGGTAGGATCGGGAGGAGGGAGAAGTCCCTGGGCAGGATCGGGAGGAGAGGGGCGTAAGAATCTGTCAAGGATTGAGACGGGGTAGACCAGCGTAAGGGAGGCCCAAGGCTTCGTTGTGAGTGCAGGAGGAGCGTTCCTGCCCCTCCTGGTCCAAAAGATAACCTAAAATAAAACTGTAAACTTACCTTCTGGGCCTCTTGTGGCCCACAATCTGGCTCTTGACATGTTTGCCTGAGGGGGAAGGCATCACTGCTCCCCCGCTCAAACTCTCAACTAAAATTGCAGATCGGGTCCTGATGTCATCAACAGGCCTGATCTCCATATTTAAAAGACCCGCTTCCTTCCTGCAGGTTTATATCGGAACACGGCAGGCAGCCGGATCACACGGGGTAGGTGACTCGTCTTATTTTAACTGTTCCCCACTGCCCGGTTTCCGCCAGGCGCGGGCAGTTAAAATTGGGGCTAAAAGTGGAAAAATATGTAATTTAGGAGCGTTGACTGTCCCCACCATGATGAGGACATGTGAGTCATCGAAAATGTGATAATGTGGCGGAGCCACCAAAGGACTAGGCAGAGTATTATTTGAATGGCAGTAGATTGGGAGAAGGGGAAGTGCAACGAGACCTGGGTGTTCTTGTGCACCAGTCACTGAAGGTAAGCATGCAGGTGCAGCAGGCGGTTAAGAAGGCAAATGGTGTATTGGCCTTCGTAGCAAGAGGGTTCGAGTACAGGAACAAGGATGTCTTGCTACAGTTGTACAGGGCCTTGGTGAGACCGCACCTTGAGTACTCTGTGCAGTTTTGGTCGCCTTACCTGAGGAAGGACGTTCTTGCCATGGAAGGAGTGCAGCGAAGATTCACCAGGCTGATACCTGGGATGGCAGGAATGACGTATGAGGAGAGATTGTGTCAATTGGGCTTATACTCACTGGAGTTTAGAAGATTGAGAGGGGATCTCATTGAAACCTATAAAATTCTGTCAGGCCTGGACAGACTAGATGCAGGAAGGATGTTTCTGATGGCCGGGGAGTCCAGAACCAGGGGTCATAGTCTAAGGATAAGGGGTAAGCCATTTAGGACTGAAATGAGGAGGAATTTCTTCACCCAGAGAGTGGTGAACCTGTGGAATTCTCTGCCACAGAGGGCGGTGGAGGCCAGTTCATTAAATATATTCAAAAAGGAGTTGGATATATTTCTTAAGGCTAAAGGGATCAAGGGATATGGGGAGAAGGCAGGGACAGGGTACTGAATTTGGATGATCAGCCATGATTGCATTGAATGGCGGAGCAGGCTCGAAGGGCCGAATGGCCTACTCCTGCTCCTATCTCCTGTGTTTCTATGACTCAGATCGTTTGTATATAATTCCCTTTAACAACATGTTACCTACAGCCTGAGTCTGTATCTTTATTTATACTGTTTACTTGTACAGAGCGTGATTACTTTAACAGCGCGAGTAAATGCAATGACGTCATGCCGTACATCACGTGATCCCCCACTGGTGGGAAGAACGTGATGACATCATGACGTCAACCACGGGACCAGCAGCAGTCCTCGTGGAGCCTCCGAACTGAATAGACCTACACTCGATGTTCTCCTGCAGTTACTTGTTTAAACCTGTTAGTTTCCATTAAACTTCGTTTTGTTTAACCGCCTGAGTGGACCTCAGTCTTTGGATAGGAACTAGACATTCCTACATTGGTGACCCCGACTATTGCGAACGGTTTTCGCCGAAGATAATCAACATGGAAACGAACGCCGTTACCTTAAAGCTACCGCAGTTCTGGGAGCAACAACCAGCCACGTGGTTCATCCAGGCTGAAGCCCAGTTCGCCATCAGGGACATCGTTGCGGATCAGACCCGTTATTATTACGTGGTCTCCGCCCTCGACAGCGCCACAGCCTCGCGGATCGTCAGCCTACTCGGTAGTCCGCCTACTGATCGCAAGTATGACACCTTAAAGGCACGGTTGTTGCAGGTTTTCGGGCTAACGAAGTCGGAGCGCGCCCGCCGGCTGCTCGCTATGCCCGGCCTCGGGGACTCCAAGCCGTCCGAGCTCATGAGCCAGATGCTCACGCTCCTCGGGTCCAAGCCGGAATGCTTCCTCTTCAGGGAGCTATTCCTCAGCCTACTCCCGGAGCAAGTTCAGGCTGCTCTAGCCAGGTCCGAAGTCACAGACTGCGCGGAGCTTGCTGCCGAAGCAGACAAGATTTTCGCGGTGACACAACAGCACTGCGCGGCCACGAGGCACCCATCCCCCACAGACACTGCTCTAGCTCCTCAATCAGCGGGGTTGTGCTTTTACCACGCCCGTTTTGGCGCGAAAGCAAGATGCTGCCGCCTTCCCTGCAGTTTTTAGCTCAAAAAAACCATCTACAGCCACCCTGGCGAAGGAGGACTGGGTCTAATGAGTGCCCTGCGGCTGCGATGGCCATCGGAGATTCAGGGAAGCTTCTCTTCATCACCGACTCCCTATCTGGCCGACGCTTCCTTTGCGACACCAGGACGCAGTGTAGCATCCTACCTGCGTCAAATCTCGATATACTAGCTGGGGTCCACGGCCCCGCCCTCGCGGCGGTTAATGGCGTGCCCGTTCGGACCTTCGGAAGGCGGCGGGTCCAGATGTGTTTCGGCGGCCAGCGTTTCCACTGGGAATTCATCACGGCCAAAGTCACGCAGGCCATCCTTGGGGCGGAATTTTTGTGTGCCAATGGCCTCCTGGTCGATGTCAGGCACCGCCCGTTGATCAACGCGGCCACGTTCCACTCCATACCGTGCCACCGCGGTAACGCCATGCCGCGCGCTGTCTTCTGTGCGTTCCCACCTCCAGACGACTTCACTCGGCTCCTCAGAGAGTTCCCCGATCTGACCTGGCCCACTTTCTCCTCCTCGGCTACAAAACATGGTGTGGGACATCACATCACCACCACCGGTCCCCCGGTTTACGCACGGGCCCGACGACTCGAACCCGGCAAGCTCGCGGCTGCGAAAGCGGAGTTCGACACGATGGAGCGGCTGGGGATTATTCGCCGGTTGAATAGTCCCTGGTCTTCGCCTCTCCACATTGTTCCGAAACCCGGCGGCGGATGGCGGCCATGCGGCGACTACCAACGCCTGAATGACGCCACTACTCCTGTTCGGTACCCGATCCCGCATATCCAAGATTTCTCGGCCCATTTGGCGGGAAATACCTTTTTTTCAAAAGTCAACCTCGTCCATGGTTACCACCAGGTCCCCATGCACCCGCAAGACGTCCCGAAAACCGCAGTCATCACCCCATTCGGCCTGTTCGAATTTCTGCGGAAGCTGTTTGGCTTTAATAACGCTGCACAGGCTTTCCAGCGCTTGATGGACTCCGTGCTTCGGGACCTAAAATTCCTCTTTGTCTACCTCGACGACATCCTCATCACCAGCCCTAGCAAAGAGGAGCACTTCTGCCATTTGCGCACCCTCTTCACACGCCTCAGTCAACACGGTTTGATTATCAACCCGGCCAAGTGCCAGTTCGGCCTGCAGCGGATTGATTTCTTGGGCCACCGCATTACATCAGATGGCGCAATCCCCTTACAGAAGAAGGTCGAGGCGGTTACATCTTTCTCGCGCCCGCAGACCGTCAAGGCCCTACAGGAGTTCCTCGGGATGGTCAATTTTTATCACCGGTTCGTCCCTAAGGCGGCTCTGCTTAAGCAGCCCTTGTACGAGGCCCTCAAGGCCAAGTCCAGTAAGGATCCGATCAGCTGGACGGCCGAGATGGACCGGGTGTTCGTCGACACCAAAGGCGCCTTGGCCAATGCAACCATGCTGGCGCACCCGCTTCCAGGTGCCACCATCGCCCTTACCATCGACGCGTCGGACTACGCAACCGGAGCAGTGCAGGAACAGTGGGTGAATGGGACGTGGCAACCACTGGCGTTTTTCAGCCGTCAATTACGGCAAAACGAAAGAAATTACAGCACTTTCGACCGGGAGTTGCTGGCCCTTTTTCTAGCCATCTGCCATTTCTGGTTCTTACTAGAGGGACGTCCGTTCACGGCTTATGTGGACCACAAGCCACTAACGTACGCTATGGCCAAGACCTCCGAACCGTGGTCAGCTCGGCAACAACGTCACCTGACGTTCATTTCGGAATTCACCACGGACATTCAGCATTTGTCCGGCAAAGACAACCTGGTGGCGGATTGTCTCTCCCGCGCGACTGTTCACGCAGTCCAACTCAGAATCGACTATGCCCTCATGGCTGCAGATCAAGCCTCGGACCCAGAGGTCCAAGCATACAGGACCAACCCCTCTAGCTTCCAAGCGGCCGACGTCAAATTCCATGCCACAGGCACCACGCTACTTTGCGACGTCTCCATGGGAGTTCCCCGTCCTATCGTTCCAGTCGCCTGGCGCCGAAAAGTGTTTGACGCCATACACAGGTTGTCACACCCTGGCATGAAGGCCTCGCAAAGACTGATGTCGTCAAAATTCGTCTGGAAGGGTATGCATCTGGATGTCCGCGACTGGGCCAACACCTGCGTGGTCTGCCAAAAGGCCAAGGTACAGCGTCATGTAAAAGCTCCATTGGCCACCTTTGCTGTTCCGGAGCGTAGATTCGACCACGTGAATGTGGACCTCGTGGGGCCGCTTCCACCTCCTCAAGGTTTTACACACATCCTCACAATGGTAGACCGCACCACTAGATGGCCAGAGGTGGTTCCTTTGGTTTCCACCACTTCGGCAGACGTGGCCAGAGCTTTCATCTCCTTTTGGGTTGCTCGTTTCGGGGTACCGGCGGACATCTCTTCTGATCGTGGACCACAGTTTTCCTCTGAGATCTGGAACGCTGTGGCTCAGGGGCTCGGCACCAAACTACATCGAACCACCGCCTATCATCCACAGGCGAACGGCCTGTGCGAGCGATTCCACAGGTCGCTCAAAGCCGCTCTGCGGGCCAGTCTTCAAGGCGCGGGATGGGTGGACAGACTTCCCTGGGTCCTTTTGGGTCTTCGTACGACGCCCAAAGAAGATTTACAATCGTCCTCGGCGGAACTCGTCTATGGTCAGCCACTACGTGTACCAGGGGATTTCCTCCCGTCTCCAACAGAGCCATGGTCTGCATCCCAGCAACTCGTCAGCCACCAGGAAGCGGCCTACGTCACATCACGGCTTACAGAGCTCCCACGTCCCAACTGAGCTGAAAAGCGCCGAGTACGTGTTTATCCACCATGACGCTCACCGGGACCCGCTCAAGCCTCCTTACACTGGTCCCTTCCGCGTCATAGAGCCGGGAGACAAAACCTTTTCGGTCGATATCGGAGGCAAACCGGACCACATATCGGTTGACCGGCTGAAGCCGGCACACTTAGACCTGGACCGCCCAGTCGAAATCGCTCAACAGCCAAAACGGGGCCGACCGCCCACAGTCGCCGTGCCAGATCCACCACAACCGCCCGCCAGCTCGACCACCGTCCATCAGCTTCCACTTCAGGGTTACAGAAGTCGCTCGGACAGGTTTGTCAGACCTCCTCGCCATCTCACTTTTGCTGTTAATTCTGAGGGGGCACATGTGGCGGAGCCACCAAAGGACTCAGATCGTTTGTATATAATTCCCTTTAACAACATGTTAGCTACAGCCTGAGTCTGTGTCTTTATTTATACTTTTTACTTGTACAGAGCGTGATTACTTTAACAGCGCGGGTAAACGCGATGACGTCACGCCGTACATCACGTGATCCCCCACTGGCGGGAAGAACGAGACGACGTCATGACGTCAACCACGGGACCAGCAGCAGTCCTCGTGGAGCCTCCGAACTGAATAGACCTACACTCGATGTTCTCCTGCAGTTACTTGTTTAAACCTGTTAGTTTCCATTAAACTTCGTTTTGTTTAAGCGCCTGAGTGGACCTCAGTCTTTGGATAGGAACTAGACATTCCTACAATAATGCACAAACATGCAGACTGTGCTGTGCTGGTACAGCACACCTGCATGTTATAATGTGAAAAACAAAAATAATGAAAAGGAAAAGAATGAGAGATAAAGATTAAAAAAACACAGGAAGCATAACAGGTGGAGTAGCCAACAATCAACTAGGCCCCAAAGTCGAAGAGCTGGGCCTGACAATTGTGACACACAAATAGAACCAGCTTTGAAGGGGATGTACAAGGTAATGACCCCTTTGGCAGAGGCTGGATTCAAACTCAAATGGGAGACATATTAATGTTATAACTACCAAAATATTGAAGTAGATTCATTAGACTCATGCTGCTTAACTCAAGCCATCTGAGGAAATTAACTCAATGAAATGAATTTACCTTTTACAATTCATATGTACCTGTGTGGTTATCTTTTCAACCTTTCATGATTGAGTTCAGGGTGAGTACCATTGCAAAAACTGCTTTGTGTTGGCTTTCCTCATTAGAACAGAAAAGGAAAAGAGGAGATCTTATAGAAGTGTTCAAATTCCTTAGGGATTTTATAACGTAAATAGGGAAAAACTATTTCTGTTGTTCAGTGAGTCGGTAACGAGAGAGATGAATTTAAAACCGTCACCAAGAGAATGAAGCGGCAAGTCAGGAGAAAGTTTTTTATGCAGGGAGTTGTTAGGACATGGAATACCTTGCCAGAAGCAGTGGTGGCAGCAGAATCCATGACACCTTTTTAAAGGGAACTGCATAAATATTTGAAAAATAAAAATATTAGGGTTTGGGGAAAGAGCAGCTTTCAGAAAGCTGGTGCAGACATGATGGGCTGAATGGTCTCCTTCTGTGCTATAAAATTCTGTGATTCTATGATCCTACAATATTTATTACCCATAATACTATTTCCATATACCACTCGCTTATGCATTTTACCAAGGTTTCTGAGCACAAACTCAGGCTCTTCTGCCTAGACTAAGAGATAATGGTGTCATAGCGTAAACACTGACCCTGGGAAACTAAGAGGTAGCCATCCACAGAAATTAACTGTAACAAAAGAACCAGAGGGGAGATGAGGAGATTTGGTTTTTTTACGCAGTGAGTTGTTGTGATCTGGAACGTGCTGCCTGAAAGGGCGGTGGAAACAGATTCAGTAGTAACTTTCAAAAAGGAATTGGATATACAGTTGAAAAGGAAAAATTTGCAGGGCTATGGGGAAGAGCGGGGGAGTGGGACTAATTGGGTAGCTCGTTCAGACATGGTGGCCAAATGGCCTCCTTCTACCCTATATGATTCAGTGATGATTCTAACTGCGAGATCCCACATGCACACTAACTAAATTGATGTTGGAGCACTTTCCCACATCACAAAGAAATCAGCGTATTCCCACGTGCCACTCAGAATAAAAGTGCTTCCCCTTGTGCACTTTTTAATTACCGAGGCTGTAAAGCTTTCATGATAAATACGGTTCTGTTAGCTTCAGATAAACAGCTGACACATCTTCCCTTCAGAGAATGTCAAGAGAAAAAGACCACGCAACAAATATTTTGCTCTGGAAAGATGGCAGTTAAATCTCATGGAAACCCTGTACAGATGGCAACTTAATAGAGAGAGGCAAAGAAAAACAGCTTGCTAGTCAAGCCCACGCTTGAAAGCACAATGATTCTAAATGTTATAGTCACTTATATGGACAAGTTAAGCAGCGACTCAAAGAACTCAGGAGCATGTAGCCAGCGAACAAAATAAAGGCAGTAAATTAATAACACTAAACTGGTGAACTGTGTATTAGGAGGCTCACGTATTCATCCCTGGAATAACAATTAAGTAAAGTATTGTAGGGATATTTGGGACCCTTCAGAAAAATTTGAGCTAGTAGGCAGAGGACTGTGAATTCTGCAGCAAGCTGTGGAGAGCGTAACAGGGTTTTAAATCAGTGTACAAGCCTACAAACTATGCAGAACGTGTTTGTGTAGCGGATCCAGAAGCTCAGATCAACAAGCTCTAGACCAGTAATCAAGGGCACAACCTTGTTTTGACCAAACGAGCAGGCAGTAATGGGCGCACTTCACTCTGTAATCTGCCCTGTCCCACCCTGCTTGCATAACCCTTTACGGTGCAGACTTTAATCATTTACAACCTGGGTTCCTTATTTTTTTCCCCTTCTGCATCTTCTATAAATTGATACTTAAACCAAACATCAGTTTTCTTGAAACTAGAATGAAACAAGATATCAGCACAAAGGGACTTGTCAAAGCAAGCATTGAAATTTAATTGTTCAGATGCGAAGTCAGTTAGTTATCTCTTATATTGGCCCAGAAATTCGGGTCTCCACGGCTGAGTACGCATGGGGTACTCACCCGTAAGCCCAATGGAAGTGCCGGTTTCGTGCATGTGGGAAACCGGCACTTCCATTCCCCTGAAAGAAGGGGTTCAGTGGTCGAACACGTGCGCAGGAGAGGCAGCGCGTGCGCATTGAACTTACATTTTTTTTACAGGTTTTCCCGGGAGGGTAAGTCTCCAGGAGTTACACTTTTAAAAAGCAGGCGTAAGGCCTGCTTTTTACAAGGTAAGTGGTGAATTAATTAAAATTAAAACATTGTTACAGATGTCTGATTGTAAACCCTATCTGAACAGCTATTGGACTGTGTTTTGTGGATTTTTTTTTCAACACTCATCAAGATGTGAGATGTGAGTGTTGGGGAATGGAATTCTCCCATTTCAGGTGCAGTGTAAAGTTCCCTTCACTCTGCTCCAACAACATGCCTCGACCCCAACCTGAAACTGCAGTATGTACTTTCTACAGAATGCAGTGCGGCAACTCGCCAAGGCTTCTTCAACAGCACCTCCCAAACCTGGGACCTTCACCACCTAGAAGGACAAGGCTAGCAGGTGTATGGGAACACCGCCACCTCCAAGTTTCCCTCCAAGTCACACACTATCCCGACCTGGACATATATCTCAGTTCCTTCATTGTCGCTGGATTAAAGTCCTGGCAAGCCCTACCTAACAGCACCGTGGGAGAATCTTCGCCACATAGACTGCAGCGGTTCAAGAAGAAGGCCCACCACCACCCTCTCAAAGGCAACAAGGGGGGAGCAATAAATGCCAGCCTCACCACTGACTCCCACCTCCCGAGAATGAAAAAAGCACCCCATACTGCACTAGTGTGATTTGTTTTCCATTTCCCACCCCTGCCATCATGTGAGCTCTCCGAGTGACAGTTTTGTGCTTAAGGCCTATGCCCGCGACAAAGTGGAATGAGGCTGCCCAAACTCACTTCATCTAAAATCCTTATAGCCAACAGACAGAGGAGACTTTCATCCTATTATTAGAGTAGGTTGGATTTGAACTTCGGTCCCAGAGATCAAAGGGTAGTGCACTGTACCACCCAGTTTGCCAGGCCTTGTCTCTAGTGGATATATGGACTTAGATAAATGGTGGGTAATGCAAGTCTCTCAAATACCTAGAGTCAAGCTACTTTACCAACAGCATCTCTTAATCCCAACCTGAGAAAAGTAACCATTACATTTCTATAGCTCACACCTGCCATCCTTATGGCTTCTCTGAGTAAGCCTGACAGTTTGTATTTGGTTATGTACAGGTTTATGCTATAGGCTTGCACCCTGTACAACTAAGTTGATACTAACCAACATTTCCAACCTTCAAAAAGAAATTTTCATCATATCAGTTAGAAGCAGTTCAAACCCGTGTAGCAGAGGTGAAAAGATAGTTGGGCTAGAAATTAATTATAGCCCAGGAATGAGCGCTATCTTTACAAAAATTTGAGAATTAGCGCCAGGCGCTAATGCTTTAGACTGCACGCAAAATTCATTCTCACTGCTCAAAGAAATGATTGGGGCGCTAAATCAAGTCTTAAAGACCTCGCTCGAAGAGTGGACCAATATCGGGTGCAGTCTAACCACAACTCATCATTGCCACAGGCTTTTCCCAGTACTTAAAGAGGAGGTTCATTGATACTGCAGCACCTCATTCTCAGCATTGATGGCTGTACAGCTGCCTCAGCAAGGAGAAGCACAACCAGGAGAGAGAGCCGGAGGACTGAAGCAGGTGGGCTCATGGCAGATTCACCTCAGTCGGGTGGTCAGGGTGAGTGAATGCTTCAACAAATGCTACATACCACCATCTGTACCACAAGCTTCACACACTGCCCATAGGACCACACCCCCAGTGCTCACCCACCAACAATCTCTACCTACCAAAACTCACCCACATCTTACGCCTTGCACACAATGACAGCTATTCAACTATGGCAGGCACAAGGGTCATTAGTTATTAGAATGAATGTGATATGTGTGATATGTTTATGCATAAATTTATTAATGGAGTTTGCAATATTTTGTGGTCTCTCTTGTTTCACCTTTGCGCCCAGGAGGACACTGTGATATGGCACAGCACAGGGATGGTATGATGGGCATGTGCTGAGCAAAATGGATCTGGGGTTTAAGTTATCCTGGTGAGAGCCCTGATGTCCCTCCTCATCCCTCTGCGCACATGTTCCCTTATTTCTGGCTGCCTACGCTCCCTCCACCATAGATCCTGGAGGGCAAGGTGGCACCAGTACAGCCCCCAGTAATGTTGCCAAGTGTAGCAGTTTGAATCTTTGAACAATAAATGTAGCCACTTTGCACTTGCCAGAACACTGCTGATACAAAAGAACCTTGAAATTACTCATGCAAACTCATCCACTAGCTGAAACTGACAAGAGACCACAGAAACTAACCTGCCCTGACAGCTGCGAGTGATTAATGTGGATGCCTTTAAATAAGGTCCCTGGAGCTGATGTCCTGCAGCTGTACGCCTCCTCTCCTTGTCGCTGTCTGGTTGAGGCACAAAGGTAAGTGTCCATAATTAATTTGGCAGATCGGGCACCCAGTGAGTGTTGCATGCTCACTGACGTCACAATCTACCTGATGTTGAAGTCCCCGGTGGTACCTCGTACAGGTGGCACAATGGGGGTTCTGGATTTGCCGTGTGCCACCAAATTCGCCTCGCCTTGGCGCTACTGCATCAGCACCCTGTTAGCGCCCTCTGCAGGCGTTAACAGGAGGCGCTAACCAACTGAATTTTTCCCCCAGTGTTTTAACTCACTGTACCATCCAGTTCCCTATAGTCCCTTATTTCTTAGTAAAACCTTTGTTCCTGTCAGCTGTTATTATAAATCACTAAAGAATACTAGGATGGATCGACTCCTAAAACCAGAGCGTCTGGACTTGGATCCACATTCTGCTGAAGCATCAAATCAATTTGGACACTGGCTCAAATGCTTCGAACTCTTCGCGAGGGCCTCATCCGCTAGCGAGGTAGATAAACGGAGTCTACTGACTACTCGCGTTAGTCATCGGATTTATTCGTTCATCCGGGACACCACCTCTTACACGGAGGCCATCACTATCCTGAAGGCCCAATACCAGAGGCCAGTAAACGAAGTGTACGCCAGACATCTGCTGGCTACACGCAGGCAGCGACCTGAGGAATCAATGGACGATTTCTTACAGGGCCTAAAGGACTTGGTCCGGGACTGTAACTGCAAGGCCGTGACGGCCAACGTGTATTCTGACGAATTGGTCCGCGATTCCTTCATCACGGGCCTCAAATCAAATTATATCCGGCAGAGACTGCTGGAGAAGGCGGTCCTGGACTTTAAAAAGGCAGTGGCCACTACGCGATCGCTGGATGTGGCCCAGAAAAACTCTGACTCTTATTCTTCCGGCCATGCGGCCCTCACTGCCTCGTGCGCGCTGAGCGGGCCGCCATCTTGGAATCAGCCATCTTCCCCATCCAGGTCTCAGACCAGCTCTACACCGCCGGAGTCCCCACACAGAAGTTCACCCAGGAGTCCTACTACAGCGGCAATGTCTCGAGGCCCGAAATGCTACTTCTGTGGCCAGGCCAAGCACCCCAGACAATGATGCCCAGCGAAGGACGCTACATGCTTCAAATGTAAGAAAAAGGGGCATTTTAGCAAAGTCTGCAGGGGGAATCCGATTTCCAACTCCGTCACCGCCTCGTGCGTGCCGTGCGGGCCGCCATCTTGGGATCCGCCATCTTTTCCCGACTCAACGGCTGCCCAGGGCCCAACAGTGGCTTCGATCACGGTGGATCAATCCAGGCCACACCCGTTGACAAAATCTATGATGGACATACAAGTAAACGGGAATTTAACGAAATGTTTAATTGACTGTGGGAGTACCGAGAGTTTTATCCACCCTGGCCTGGTACGGCGGCACTCATTAACGGTAACCCCTACACGGAGCAGAATTGCTATGGCTGCTAAGCCCCACACTTCGGACATTTTGGGCTACTGTGTGGTAACACTGACTGTAAAAGGCACGGACTACAATGATTTTAAACTCCTCGTGATGCCAGAACTCTGTGTTAATGTAATCTTGGGCCTGGACTTCCAGTGCCACCACGAAAGTGTCACGCTAGCATATGGCGGGTCCCAGCCGCCACTCACAGTCTGTGGCCTATCAACCTTAAAAATCAGCCCGCCGTCTTTATTCGCTAATCTCGCTCCGAACTGTAGGCCCATAGCGACCAAAAGTAGACGGTACAGTCTGGAAGACAGACACTTTATCAAGGCGGAAGTGGACAGACTCCTGCGGGAAGGCATTATTGAATGCAGTACCAGTCCGTGGCGTGCCCAAGTAGTCATAGTTAAAAATAGCGAAAAGAAACGGATGGTAATTGACTACAGCCAGACTGTTAATATTTATACCCAGCTGGACGCCTACCCTTTACCCCGCATATCAGAAATGGTCAACCAGATTGCGCAATACCGAGTCTTCTCGACTATCGACCTCAAATCCGCGTATCACCAGCTCCCCATTAGAACGGAGGACCGCCCATACACCGCCTTTGAGGCGAACGGACGCCTCTACCATTTTCTCAGAGTGCCCTTCGGGGTAACAAATGAGGTCTCGGTCTTCCAACGTGAGATGGACCGCATGGTTGACGAGAATAAACTACAAGCTACCTACCCCTATCTGGACAATGTCACTATCTGCGGGCACAACCAGCAAGACCACGATCTAAATCTTGCGAGATTTTTAAAAACTGCCCTAAAGCTGAATCTAACCTACAACAAAGACAAATGTGTCTTCAACACAACCCGTCTCTGTATCCTCGGCTGTGTGGTGGAAGATGGGGTAATTGGACCGGACCCTGACCGATTACGCCCCCTAAAGGAACTGCCCCTGCCACACAATCCCAAAGCTTTAAAAAGGTGTCTGGGATTTTTTTCGTATTATGCCCAATGGGTGCCCAATTACTCTGATAAGGCCCGACCCCTCATTAAATCGACGTCCTTCCCACTATCAGCTGAAGCTCGGGAGGCTTTCACCAGTATCAAACAGGACATTGAAAGGGCTGCACTGTGTGCAGTGGACGAAAGCATTCCCTTTCAAGTCGAAAGCGATGCGTCAGACTTTGCCTTGGCTGCGACCCTCAATCAGGCTGGGAGACCTGTGGCCTTCTTCTCCCGAACCCTTCAGGGACCTGAAATCAGGCACTCTTCTGTCGAGAAGGAGGCACAGGCTATAGTGGAGGCAGTGCGGCACTGGAGACACTACCTAGCCGGCAAACGTTTCACCCTGCTCACCGACCAGCGGTCGGTGGCTTTCATGTTTAATAACAAACAAAGGGGGAAAATCAAGAATGACAAAATACTCAGGTGGAGGATCGAACTATCCACGTTCGACTATGATATTATGTACAGGCCGGGAGTCCTTAATGAACCCCCAGACGCCCTATCGCGGGGAATGTGTGCCAGCATTCATATGGACAAATTACAGGGTCTCCACAACGACCTCTGTCACCCAGGGGTCACCCGACTATACCATTTTATAAAGTCCCGCAATCTGCCCCACTCCATCGAGGAGGTCAGGGCAATGACCAGAGCCTGCCGCATCTGTGCGGAATGCAAGCCTCGTTTCTACAGGCCTGACCGTGCACACCTTATCAAAGCCACACGGCCATTCGAGCGCCTAAGTCTGGACTTCAAGGGACCCCTTCCCTCTGCCGACCGTAACGTATACTTCCTCAATATCATCGATGAATATTCCCGCTTCCCCTTCGCCATTCCCTGCCCAGACATGACCAGTGCCATGGTCATCAAGTGTCTCTGTAATCTATTCTGCATGTTTGGCATGCCGAACTACATACACAGCGATAGGGGGACGTCATTTATGAGTGGCGAACTGCGCCAGTTCTTGCTCTCAAAGGGGATAGCCACTAGCAGAACCACTAGCTACAACCCCCGGGGTAATGGGCAAGTGGAAAGGGAGAATGCTACTGTTTGGAAGGCTGTCACGTTAGCCTTAAAGTCAAAAGGCCTTCCGACCTCCCGCTGGCAGGAAGTCCTCCCAGACGTGCTCCACTCCATAAGGTCTCTGTTATGTACAGCCACTAACGCTACCCCTCACGAAAAGATGTTCGTTTTCCCCCGGAAATCCACCTCGGGCATATCTCTACCCGCGTGGCTGACGTCTCCGGGGACAGTACTATTGCGGAAGCACGTGAGAGGCCATAAAACGGACCCCCTTGTGGAAAAGGTACAGCTCCTCCATGCAAACCCTCAGTACGCCTATATCGAATACTCTGACGGGCGAAAGGACACTGTTTCCATAGAAGACCTCACTCCCTCGGGGAGCGGAGAGAATGATGAGAGACTACCCGAGGAAGACCTACACCAAAAAGAGACAGGATGCCCAGAGGTATCAATACCCAACTTTAACCTGGAGGACACTGCAGATAACCTGGAAGACACTGCGGAGGCCCGGACAGCGGAGGAACCAGAATCCACTCCCCTAGAGGCACCCCAACCGGCTTTGCGCCGATCACTGAGAACCACAAAACCTCCTGACAGACTCACTTATACCAACTTTTAAGAAACATCACCCCAATGGACTAAATCTAAAGAAGGGGTGAATGTAATGAAATGTGTTTGTCTTGCCTGTATTCGTTTTGCACTCATGTATATTACCCTCCCCCACACTGTGTATAGTTTCACTTCCTCTTTCCTGACTAACCTGGAAGGTTCCAGGTCTTGGCTCTTGGCTCCGCCCCTGACATCTCTTACTTAAAGATCCCAGGATCTGTATGACTCATTCCTGTGAGCCAGTCGGTGTGTTGAGATGTTAGCTCTGATCTTAGTGATTAACAGCCAACTTGTTAAAGTCTATAACTTCTAGTTTTGTGGTTATTGAAGGCACATCAGAACAATAAATGTAGCCACTTTGCACTTGCCAGAACACTGCTGATACAAAAGAACCTTGAAATTACTCATGCAAACTCATCCACTAGCTGAAACTGACAAGAGACCACAGAAACTAACCTGCCCTGACAGCTGCGAGTGATTAATGTGGATGCCTTTAAATAAGGTCCTTGGAGCTGACGTCCTGCAGCTGTACGCCTCCTCTCCTTGTCGCTGTCTGGTTGAGGCACAAAGGTAAGTGTCCATAATTAATTTGGCAGATCGGGCGCCCAGTGAGTGTTGCATGCTCACTGACGTCACAATCTACCTGATGTTGAAGTCCCCGGTGGTACCTCGTACAGGTGGCACAATGGGGGTTCTGGATTTGCCGTGTGCCACCAAATTCGCCTCGCCTTGGCGCTACTGCATCAGCACCCTGTTAGCGCCCTCTGCAGGCGTTAACAGGAGGCGCTAACCAACTGAATTTTTCCCCCAGTGTTTTAACTCACTGTACCATCCAGTTCCCTATAGTCCCTTATTTCTTAGTAAAACCTTTGTTCCTGTCGCTGTTATTATAAACATAGCCTGTTACTGCAATGTCATTGAAAAACTCAGAGATCATAATGGCCACCGTGAGAAATGGTAACAGAAGATAGGAATTCCAACATCTAATGGAAACCGGTATTTGTTACAAAATACAAAAAAAACAGTTTGATGGTATTTTCGAGGCTGCAGCACTCTCAGGGTTCAGACGGCTGTAGAGCTACTTGAGCTTCACTCGTTCAGTTTCTATGATACCATATAAATCTGCTTTTGCCTAACAGTGTCAAGCACAATACCACTTGATCTCAATTACATTCTTGTGTGGGCAACTCCTGTGAGGGCACAAGGGAACCAACAGATATTGAAAGAGTTATGCCTGTGTTGTGTCATATATGCACATACATAACGGTACATAGATGGTTTGAAGTGTGGACAGAAACAAAACTTTCCCTAACCCTAACCCTAATTTTGACTTTGGGTGATAGTACAAAATGGGCTCATATTGATTCAGCTGGCCATTATACATCTCTCCATTTGGACATGAAAATCGAGAGAGATGTATAACCAACGGCTGAATCGATATTATCCATTTCACACTGTCACCGAAAGTCAAAATTACCCACTCCAAGTTTGCAGGTGATATCAAACTGGGCATGACAGGGAGGGTACAGGCTGATCAAATAAAGAAGGACCTGGAAAGAATGGGGAGCTGGGCTGATGTGTGTCAGATTTCAATTCACGTGGATAAAGTCACAAGCTTAGGACACAATAATAAACAGTGGTAGTAGAAGCTGAACAGTATTATTCTATAGGGCACAACACACAGAATGGGTTTGGGTGTACTTGGTGGATAGGTCACTGAACGCATCGACACAGTAAAGAGACGAAATAGGATATTGGGCTGTAATGCCAGGGGAACAGATTTCAGGAAGTGATGAAGTTTGTACAGACCTCGAGTCCAATCTCACTGTAGTGGAGATGATCCAGTGAAGGGCAACTAAAATGATGATTGGAATTATGCCCTGAGTAATGAAGAGGCTGCAGAAGCTGGGGATGTTTACACTGTCAGGATATAGACAGGATAAACATCAATGTATTTAACATAGTCACAGAATCTACAACAGGAGGGCATAGCTTTAAACTTAGAAGAGGGAGTGCAAAAGGGTGAGGTCGCTCACGAGTTCTGCTGCACAGGACTCAGATGACGACTTCTATGGGGCGGCCTACAGAAGAACACTGATGAGTTTGCACAATGGAATGCTTGGTGCCTTGGCAGGCCTGCAAGAAAGCCTGAATGCAATGTCAAGGAGCATGGAGGAGTCCAGCTCCAGTCTTGCCCAGGGCTTTGGGCAGAGCTTGGAGCGCATCCTTTCCAGCGTGGAAGGCGTAGGCAGATCCTTGTAGACGCACTTGTGGACCCAACCATCATGCCACGTCTGATGGCCGAAGTCTCAGCTTCCATTGCAGCACAAGCAGAAGCCACCCAACGTCTGAGTGCTGCAATGGAAGCTCAGACTGAAGTCATGCAAACTCAGCTTACTGCCACGCAAGCACAGACCGCTGCTATCATGGCTTGGTTTACCAGTGTTGAAAGGGGCTTGCAGGGTGTCACAGCAGTCCAGCAATCTGTCCTCCAACAGATTACTAGGATTGCTGAGGCGTTGCCTCGGGGGAGCATCAATTGATCCGTGGAGGCCGATCCCGCTGTCCTCTCTCAGGATGACAGCATTCATCCACCCACTACTGCAACTCCGCCAGTGCCCTTGCTGTTTATTGTCAGCAAGGGCACTGGCGGATAAGGGGTAAGCCATTTAGGACTGAGATGAGGAGGAATTTCTTCACCCAGAGAGTGGTGAACCTGTGGAATTCTCTACCACAGAAGGCAGTTGAGGCCAATTCATTAAATATATTCAAGAAGGAGTTAGATATATTTCTTAAGGCTAAAGGGATCAAGGGGTATGGGGAGAAAGCAGGGACAGGGTACTGAATTTGGATGATCAGCCATGATCTCATTAAATGGCGGAGCAGGCTCGAGGGGCCGAATGGCCTACTCCTGCTTCTATCTTCTATGTTTCTATGTCAGCCAGCCAGGTTAGCACCTTGCATTAGGACATAAGAACATAAGAATTAGGAGCAAGGGTAGGCCATCTGGCCCCTCGAGCCTGCTCCGCCATTCAGTAAGACCATGGCTGATCTTCAACCTCAACTCCACTTTCCTGCCCGATCTCCATATCCCTTGACTCCCCTAGAGTCCAAAAAATCTATCTATCTCAGCCTTGAATATACTCAACGATTCAGCATCCACAGCCCTTTGAGGTAGAGAATTCCAAACATTCACAACCCTCTGAGTGAAGAAATTCCTCCTCATCTCAGTCTTAAATGGCCAACCCCTTATCCTGAGACTATGCCCCCTGGTTCGAGACTCTCCAGCCAGGGGAAACAAGCTCTCAGCATTTACCCTGTCAATCCCCTTCAGAATCTTGTATATTTCAATGAGACCACCTCTCATTCTTCTAAACTCCAGAGAGTTTAGGCCCATTCTACACAATCTCTCCTCATAGGACAACCCTCTCATCCCAGGAATCAATCTAGAGATCCTTCGTTGCACCGCCTCCAAGGCAAGTATATCCTTCCTCAGATAAGGAGACCAAAACTGTGCACAGTACTCCAGGTGTGGTCTCACCAAAGCCCTGTACAATTGTAGCAAGACTTCCTTACTCTGGTACTCCAACCCCCTTGCAATAAAGGCCAACATGGATGATGTGGGAAGTGTCCTACTGGGTTTTACATCACGTCAGAAGGACACTTCCTACACCATCCTCAGTACCGCAACGCAGTATTAGCCTGGATTTAGTGCTCGGATTGGGGCTTGAACCATTAGGGGGAGAAATTCGGCATGTTAGCGCCTCCCGTTACTGCCTGGGGGCGTTAATGGGTTTGCAACGGGGCGCGGCGAATCCAACGCCGCACGCGACATTCACCTGGGATTTAGCACTGCTGATAGCATTTAGTGCAAACGCCTTTAGCGACTGCCAGATCGTGATGTCAAGGCATGTGGAATGGCCCAGATGCAAAATTGACTGTCGCCCCCTGCCTTAGCACCTGGCCTGAACAACGGCGGGAAGAGGAGGCGTGATGCAGTCGGACAGCCATATTTGGTATTTGAAGGGATCAACATCCGCTTTCATTTCAGTCGGCAATCAATGCTGCCTTCTCAGTTTGACATAGGAAAACAGCCGTTTTCAGTGAGGTAAATGTTTATTAGTTTCAGGGGTGCTGTGGCCGCTAAAATTTTGTCAGTCTCATTGTGCTGAGATTTCAAACTCCTACACCCGGATACGTTAATGGGGGCTGTACTGGCGCTCGACCTCACCCTCCAGCATCAACATCAGAGGCATCGGAGGCAGAGACAAGGATTGGAAAACGTGGCCAGAGGGAGGAGGGCCAACAGGGCTGTCAACAGGAGGCTTTACCCTCCCAGGGTATTCCGGGAACACTTCTCCTACATCAATGTAATGGAGGAGCAGTGTCTTAGAAAGCTCCGCTTCAGCAGGGAGGTGGTCACAGAGCTCTGCCACCTCCTGCAGCCAGACCTCGAGCCTCAGATCAGGACTACCACGGCTCTCTCGGTGGCAGTCAAGGTCACCGTCGCCCTCAATTTCTACACCAGTGGATCCTCCCAGTCTGCAGCAGGAGACATAGCTAACATCTCGCAGTTCGCTGTCCATTGATGCATTCAGGAGGTCACTGAGGCTCTCCACAGAAGGAGAAGGGACTACATTTCCTTCCCCATGACCAGAGTGAAGCAGGACGAGCGTGCACGTGGCTTTGCCAGGATAGCGGGCTTCCCCATGGTGCAGGGCGCCATTGACTGCACCCACGTGGCTTTGCGGGCACCGCATAACAATCCTGAGGTATTCCATAACCGCAACAGCTACCAGTCACTTAATGTGCAGTTGGTGTGCGGCCACAGACAGCGAATCCTCACTATCAATGCCCGCTATCCTGGCAGCAGCCACGATGCCTTCATCCTGCGCCAGACCGGTGTTCCAACACTCTTCCAGCCATCACATCAAGCTCGGGGCTGGCTGGTCGGAGATAAGGGCTATCTGCTCTCCACCTGGCTCATGACTCCCCTCCGCAGCCCCAACACTGCTGCTCAGCACTCATATAATGAGAGCCATGCCACCACCAGGAACATCATCGAGCAGACCATTAGAGTGCTCAAGCAACGGTTCCACTGTCTTGACCACTCAGGAGGAGCCCTCCAGTACTCGGCTGAGCGGGTGTCCCTTTTCGTCGTGGTGTGCTGCATGCTGAACAACTTGGCCATTATGAGGGCCAGCCATTGCCACCAGGCATAGCGGGCCCACCTCAGGAGGAGGAAGACGGAGGAGGAGGAGGAGGAGGAGGAACAGCAGCGAGGGAGGAGGCAGCGACTCAATCGGCCTTCTGGAAGGGCAGTCCGTGACCGCCTGATGAGACTGCGGTTCCAATAAATTCTACCCCACATCCCCATCATTCCATCCATTTCACGTCATATCACAGCACAAAGCTGAAATGAGAGGCAGCATAAAATCAGCAACATTCCATTAATAAATTTATCAACATTCAGTAAACACATATATACAACAACATTAACTAATCACCCTTGTGCAAACCCCTACTTCCCCTCTTTACAGTGCCTTTTCCTAATCTACTGCTCCTACATAGTCTGTCCCCAGTGGCTGCAGCACGGCTGGTGGAAGGCTGCTGAGTGTCGGTGCCAGAGACCACAGATGGCCTTGCAGGACGCCCTCGACCAGCTCTGAGCCTGGAAGGCCTGGATGTAGACTGCTCCACCTCATGCTGGGCAGCGACAGTCTGGCCTGGCTGGATGACAGGGAGCGACTAGGGCAATGGTGGAGTGGCAGTGGTGCGAGTAGGAATGCAGTCATCCTGAGAGAGGACAGCAGGTTCCTGCTTGACTGACACACTGCCACTCCCCCAGGGCAGCACCTCAGCATCCCTACCAATCTGCTGGAGCACAGATTGCTGGTCTGCTGCGACACCGTGAGATCCCTGGTGGACTGTGGTGGACCCAGTGACGATGGCAGCAGTCAGAGCTTGCGTGGCATCAAGCTGAGACTGCATGAGAGCAGTCCGAGACTCGATGGCAGCAACCATTGGCTGCATTACAGCACTAAGACGTTGCGTGGCTTCCGCCTGTGCTGCAATGGATGCTGCCATATCGCCCATGACACGCGGCATGAGTTCTGGGTCCCCATGGTCTCTCAGGGAGTCCACCATCCTTTGCAGACTGCCAAGGATGGGCTCCATCGTGTACGCAGAGCTCTGTGCAATGTTGGAGGTGGACTCCTCCACACTCCTTACCATTGCTGAGAGGCTCTTGGGCACCCTTGGTGGATGAGTGGTGAGGATGCAATGGTTTGTGCCGTGTGTACAGACTGAGGTTTAGATGCTGGTATGTAGGACTTGTTGAAGCATGTACTCACCCTGACCACCCAAGTGAGGTCGTTGAATTTTTAACGGCACTGTGTGAGGGTCCTGAGGACCACACTGCTGGCCGAGACATCCTGGGCCACTTCCCTCCACATTGCCCTGAAGACCTAGGGTGATGACCTCCTGCCAGTGGCTCGGAACAACACTGCCCCCCTTCTTTCGACTGTTGCGACCAATGCCTCCAATGCCTGGTTGCTGAAACGGCTGCTCTCTCCCTGGGGCTGGGATCAGCCATGGGGATAAGAGGTGTAGTCGGTGAGTTGCTTGGAGGTCGCCTTCAGAGCCAATGTTGAGAGTGAGGTTGTGCAGAATGAATGAACATCCCCTTTAAGAACTGGAAGGAGCCAGTGTGAATGATGAGTCCCGATTGAAGTGCAGCTGAAATTGGTTATCGCTCTGCGGGTAGCGCCACACTCTCTGTGTGGGTAACGCCCCACTCTCCGTGGGTAGCGCCCCGCTCTCACTGTGGGTAGCGCCCCACTTTCTGTGGGTAGCGCCCCATTCTCCATGTGTGCAGCGCCCCGTTCTCCATGTGTGCAGCGCCCCGTTCTCCATGTGTGCAGCGCCCCGCTCTCTCTGTGTGTAACGCCCCGCTCTCTCTGTGGGTAGCGCCCTGCTCTCTTCGTGGGTAGCGCCCCGCTCTCTCTGTGGGTAGCGCCCCACTCTCTCTGTGGGTAGCGCCCCGCTCTCTCTGTGGGTAGCGCCCCGCTCTCTCTGTGGGTAGCGCCCCGCTCTCTCTGTGGGTAGCGCCCCGCTCTCTCTGTGGGTAGCGCCCCGCTCTCTCTGTGGGTAGCGCCCCGCTCTCTCTGTGGGTAGCGCCCCGCTCTCTCTGTGGGTAGCGCCCCGCTCTCTCTGTGGGTAGCGGCCCGCTCTCTCTGTGGGTAGCGCCCCGCTCTCTCTGTGCGTAGCGCCCCGCTCTCTCTGTGGGTAGCGCCCCGCTCTCTCTGTGGGTAGCGCCCCGCTCTCTCTGTGGGTAGCGCCCCGCTCTCTCTGTGGGTAGCGCCCCGCTCTCTCTGTGGGTAGCGCCCCACTCTCTCTGTGGGTAGCGCCCCGCTCTCTCCGTGGGTAGCGCCCCGCTCTCTCCGTGGGTAGCGCCCTGCTCTCTCTGGGGTGATACCAAATGTCTAGCCCTTAATCTTCTGACTCAAAGATGAAAGTGCCGCTAATGGAGCCAAGCTGACACAGGAGATGGCACATGATTAATTAAAAACATCAGGATAAATAACGCGATATCACTTTTTTGACAGGGCTGGGAGGTGAAAAGTATTTGTTTTAATTGCATAGAGTACAAAAGCAAGGAAATTATGCCAAATCTTTATAAATCACTGGTTAGGCCTCAACTGCAGTATTGTATTCAGTTTTGGGCACTACAGGAATGATGTCAAAGCTTTGGAGAGGGTGCAGAGGAGATTTACTGGAATGATTCCAGGGATGAGGGACTTCAGTTCAATAAATCTCCAGTTCAGAGACGAGAGAAGCTGGGATTGTTCTTAGAGCAGAGAAAGTTAAGGGGAGATTCAATAGAGGTATTCAGAATTATGAAGGGTTTTGACAGAGTAAATAAGTAGAAACAATTTCCATGGCAGCAGGGTCAGTAACCAGAGGAAAGAACTGGGGGGCCAGGAAATTAGGAGAATTTTCTTTTAATTTCTTTTATTTTTTTAAAAACACAGTGCATTGTTATGATCCGGGATGCGCTGTCTCAAAGGGTGGTGGAAGAAATTTTTTTTTTTATATAGCACCTTTCACGACCACCGAACGTCCCTAAGTGCTTTACAGCCAATGAAGTACTTGTTGAAGTGTAGTCACTGTTGTAATGTAGGAAACGCGGCAGCCAATTTGCGCACAGCAAGATCCCACAAACAGCAATGTGATAATGACCAGATAATCTGTTTTAGTGATGTTGATTGAGGGATAAATATTGGCCCCAGGACACCGGGGAGAACTCCCCTGCTCTTCTTCAAAATAGTGCCATGAGATCGTTAACATCCACCTGAGAGAGCAAACGGAGCCTCGGCTTAACGTCTCATCCGAAAAACAGCACCTCTGACAGTGTAGCACTGGAGTGACAGCCTAGATATTTGCACTCAAGTCTCCGGAGTGCGACTTGAACCCACAACCTCCTGACTCAGAGGCAAGGGTGCTACAACTGAGCCACAGCTGACACACCAAGCAGATTCAAAAATAACTTTCAAAAGAGAATTGGATATATACTTGAGAAGGAAAGTATTGTGGACAGTTCTGGGCACCACACTTTAGGAAAGATGGAAAGGCCTTAGCAAGGGTACAGAGGAGGTTTACCAGGGATGAGGGACTTCAGTTATGAGGATAGGTTGGAAAAGTTAGGAATGTTCTCCTTGGAACAGAGAAGGTTAAGAGGTAACCGAATAGAGATTTTCAAGATGATGAGAGGTTTTGATAGAGTCGATGGAGAAAAATGATTCCCTCTGGCGAGTGGGCCAATAACTAGAGGTCATGGATTCAAAAGCATTGGCAAAAGATCGAGAGGGGAGAAGGGGAGAATTTTTTTCACTCAGAGAGTTGTCGGGATCTGGAACGCTCGACCTGAAAAAGTGGTGGAAGCGGATTCCATAAATAATTTTAAAAGGGAGTTGGACAGTTAGTTGATGACGAGGAACTTACAGGTTACGGACAAAAAGCAACAGCCTGACATAGTCATATTCACAGAATCATACCTGTCAGCCAATGACCCAGATTCCTCCATCACCATCCCTGGGTATGTCCTGTCCCACCAGCAGGACAGACCCACCAGAGGTGGCGGCACACTGGTGTACAGTCGGGAGGGAGTGGCCCTTGAAGTAGTCAACATTGACTCCGGACCCTATGAAGTCTCATGGCTTCAGGTCAAACATAGGCAAGGAACCTCCTGCCGATTACCACCTACCGCCCTCCCTCAGCTGATGAAACACCACTTGGAAGAAGCACCAAGGGTAGCAAGGACACAGAAGGTACTTCGGATGGGGGACTTCAATGTCCATCACCAAGAGTGGCTCGGTAGTACCACTACTGACCGAGCTGGCCGAGTCCTGAAGGACATAACTGGGCCTGAGCAGGTGGTGAGAGGACCAACAAGAGGGAAAAACCTACTTGACCTCATCCTTACCAATCTACCTGCCATAGATGTATCTGTCCATGACAGTGACCACCGCAGTCATTGTGGAGACGAAGTCCCGTCTTCACACTGAGGACACCCTCCATCGTGTTGTGTGGCACTACCACCGTGCAAAATGCGATAGATTCAGAACAGATCTTGCAGCTCAAAACTGGGCATCCATGAGGCGCTGTGGGCCATCAGCAGCAGCAGCATTGTATTCCACCACAATCTGTAACCTCATGGCCCGGCATATCCCTCACTCTACCATTACCATCAAGCCAGGGGACCAACCCTGGTTCAATAAGGAGTGTAGAAGAGCAAACCAGGAGCAGCACCAGGCGTACCTAAAAATGAGGTGCCAACCTGGGGAAGCTGCAACACAGGACTACATGCATGCTAAACAGCAAAAGTAGTATGCAATAGACAGGTTTAAGCAATTCCACAATCAACGGATCACATCAAAGCTCTGCAGTCCTGCCACATCCAGTTGTGAATGGTGGTGGATCATTAAACAACTAACAGGAGGAGGAGGCTCCATGAATATCCCCATCCTCAATGATGGTGGAGCCCAGCACGTGAGTGCAAAAGACAAGGCTGAAGTGTTTGCAACCACCTTCAGCCAGAAGTACCGAGTGGATGAGCTATATCGGCCTCTTCCTGAGGTCCCCACCATCACAGAAGCCAGTCTTCAGCCAATTTGATTCACTCCATGTGATATCAAGAAATGGCTGAGTGCACTGGATACAGCAAAGGCTATGGGCCCCGTCAACATCCCGGCTGTCGTGCTGAAGACTTGTGCTCCAGAATTAGCCGCGCCTCTAGCCAAGCTGTTCCAGTACAGCTACAACACTGGCATCTACCCGACAATGTGGAAAACTGTCCAGATCCTGTCCACAAAAAGCAGGAAGAATCCAATCTGGCCAATTACTGCCCCATCAGTCTACTCTCAATCATCAACAAAGAGATGGAAGGTGTCATCAACAGTGCTATCAAGCAGCACTTACTCACCAATAACCTGCTCACTGATGCTCAGTTTGGGTTCCGCCAAGACCACTAGGCTCCAGAACTCATTACAGCCTTGGTCCAAACATGGACAAAGGAGCTGAATTCCAGAGGTGAGGTGAGAATGACTGCCCTTGACATCAAGGCAGCATTTGACTGAGTGTGGCATCAAAGAGCCCTAGTAAAACTGAAGTCAATGGGAATCAGGGGAAAACTCTCCACTGGCTGGAGTCATTCCTAGCACAAAGGAAGATGGTTGTGGTTGTTGGAGGCTAATCATCTCAGCCCCAGGATATCTTCAGTTGCCTCATCAATGACCTTCCCTCCATCATAAGGGAATGTTCGCTGATGATTGCACAAATGTTAAGTTCCATTCACAACTCCTCAGATAATGAAGCAGTCCGTGCCCGCATGCAGCAAGACCTGGATGACATTGAGGCTTGGGCTGATAAGTGGCAGGTAACACTCGTGCCACACAAGTGCCAGGCAATGACGATCCCCAACAAGAGAGTCTAACCGCCGCCCCTTGACATTCAACGGCATTACCATCACCAAATCCCCCACCATCAACATCCTGGGGGTCACCATTGACCAGAAACTTAACTGGACCAACCACATAAATACTGTGGCTACAAGAGCAGGTTAGAGGCTGGGTATTCTGCAGTGAGCGCCTCACCTCCTGACTCCCCAAAGCCTTTCCACCATCTACAAGGCACAAGTAAGGAGTATGATGGAATACTCTCCACTTGCCTGGATGAGTGCAGCTCTAACAACATTCAAGAAGCTCGACACCATCCAGGACAAAGCAGCCCACTTGATTGGCACCCCATCCCCCACCTTAAACATTCACTCCCTCCACCACCGGCGCACTGTGGCTGCAGTGTGTACCATCTACAAGATGCACTGCAGCAACTCGCCAATGTTTCTTCGACAGCACCTCCCAAACCCGCAACCTCTTCCACCTAGAAGGACAAGGGCAGCAGGCACATGGGAATACCATCACCTCCAAGTTCTCCTCCAAGTCACACACCATCCTGATCTGGAAATATATTGCTGTTCCTTCATCGTCGCTGGGTCAAAATCCTGGAACTCCCTCCCTAACAGCACTGTGGGAGTACCTTCACCACACGGACTGCAGCGGTTCAAGAAGGCGGCTCACCACCACCTTCTCAAGGGGCAACTAGGGATGGGCAATAAATGCTGGCTGTGCCAGCGACACCCAGATACCAGGAACGAATTAAAAAAAAATTATACTTTACACACAATACATATTTAACCCCGATCCCTAGCCACCGACTCCATTCCTCTCCCTGGTCACTGTCTGCAGCTGCACCAGACCGCTTGTAACCTTGGCATCCTACCTGACCGTGAGCTGCGCTTCCAACTCTCTATCCGCTCCCTCACCAGGACCACCTGCGTAACATCGCCAGTCTCCACCCCGGCTCAGCTCATCTGCTGCTGAAACACTCATCCTTGCTTTTGTTACTTCTAGACTTGACTATTCCAATGCACTCCTGGTTGGCCCTCCCACCTTCGTCCCTCCATAAACTTGAGCTCATCCAAAACTCTGCTGGCTGCAACCTAACTCTCCCCATGTCCCATTCACCTATCACCCCATGCTTGCTGACCTACATTGACTCCCAGTGCGGCAACGCCTCAATTTTAAAATTCCCATTGTTGTTTTCACACCCCTCCATGGCCTCCCATACTATCTCTGTAACCTCCTCCAGCCCTACAACCCTCCGAGATCACTGCGCTTCTCCAATTCTGGCCTGTTGCACATCCCCGATTTTAATCTTTCCACCATTGCGGCCGTGCCTTCAGCTGCCTGGGCCCTAAGCTCTGGAATTCCCTCCCTAAACCTCTCTGCATCTCTACCTCTTTCTCCTCCTTTAAGAAGCTCCTTAAAACCTGTCCTAATATCTCCTTATGTGGCTTGGTGTCAAATTTTGTTTGATAACACTCCTGTGAAACACCTTTGGACTTTTATTACATTAATGGCGCTATATAAATGCCAGTTGTTGTACATGTTTTATATCCTATATATATTATAACCTATGCACCTTATACCATATGCACATTATACTCTATGCATCTTTTATACAGTAATCCCTCCCCAACCACGGGGATACGTCCCTGAAAACCCCCGTGGTTAGTTAAACCGCGGTTGGCAAATACAGTATAAATGTTCAAATAACACAATAAAAAAGAAAATAAAAAGTAATAAAATCCTGTTATTTACCTTAATCCTAAATTAAAACCCGCGTATACGCAAAATTCACTGCCGTGGTTGGCAAAAGTTGTCGCAGAGAGCAAACAGTGTATACTTGAAATCCGCGTATGGCAAAACCACGGTTGGGGCGGGATTCCTGTACTATGCACTTGTACACTTAGGCACCTTATATACAGAAAGGGAAGAAAACAGAGGGTTCTCCCCCCCCCCCCAATCCATTTTCATGCACCCCCGATGACCAATTTCTGATAGCAGATCACCTATCCATCCATCCACTCACCTACCCTCTCCACCTACAAACCCTCTCTACCAAGTTACCTACACTCTCCACCGACCTATCCTCTCCACCCACCGACTCATCTACGCTCCACACCTGCACACCTTCTCCACCATTCACCCACCCACTCATCTACAACATCGGCCTACGCACCCTCTCCACCCACTCACTGACACTCTCCACTTGCGCACCCTCTCCACCCACTCACCGACACTCTCCACTTGCGCACCCTCTCCACCCACTCACCGACACTCTCCACTTACGCACCCTCTCCACCCACTCACTGACACTCTCCACTTGCGCACCCTCTCCACCCACTCACTGACACTCTCCACTTGCGCACCCTCTCCACCCACTCACCTACACTCTCCACTTGCGCACCCTCTCCACCCACTCACCAACACTCTCCACTTGCGCACCCTCTCCACCCACTCACCGACACTCTCCACTTGCGCACCCTCTCCACCCACTCACCAACACTCTTCACTTGCGCACCCTCTCCACCCACTCACCGACACTCTCCACTTGCGCACCCTCTCCACCCACTCACCGACACTCTCCACTTGCGCACCCTCTCCACCCACTCACCGACACTCTCCACTTGCGCACCCTCTCCACCCACTCACCGACACTCTCCACTTGCGCACCCTCTCCACCCACTCACCGACACTCTCCACTTGCGCACCCTCTCCACCCACTCACCACCACGGATGGTGTATAGTTTTGTAGAAACCTGTTCAGAGAAACAGCAGAAAATAGGGTTCTGGTTATCTGGAAAAGCTAAAAGCGCTATTGTTCATATTGTTCATGTTTGATTGTTAGTAGAAAATGAGGGTAAATATTTTTATATATATCTTAACTCTTTAATGCCGTGAATACATGTCAGTAATTACTTGTCTAGTCGACATAACTTTCTGCTATTTATATTTTGTTTCTTCAGTTTTATTGACTAAAGTCAACTATTAGAATTGAATGATTTTAATAATAAAAATAGTAATAGTAAATGAGATGAACATATTGTTTTAGAAAGAATGAAGAACTTGAAGATAGAGCTGCTGGACCAGATGATATCCACCTGAGGATGCTAAGAGATGTGGGACATGTGCTGTGTGAGCCCCAGCTCATATTTTTAACAGCTCACTGCATTCTGGGATGGTTCCCGTAGACTGGAAGGAGGCTAATGGAGTCCCCATCTTTAAAAAAGGTGACAAGATGCACTCAGGTAACTATAGGCCCAGTAGTTTGACATCAGTAAAAAGAAAGATGCTTGAGGGAATCATTAGCGATGCAATATATGAGGGCTTGGATAGAGAGGAACATACTAGGAACACCCAACATGGCTTCATAAAAAGGTCATGTCATACAAATCTAATTATATTTTTTGAAGAAGTTACAAAGTTGGTGGATGAGGGAAGCCCAGGAGACACGGTCTACTTAGACTACCAAAAAGCTTTTGATAAGGTACCGCAGAAGCGGCTCCTCTATAAGATTGAAGCCTCTGCTATTAGTGGCAATATATTGAGCTGGATTGAAATCTGTCTGGCAGGACATAAGCAAGAAGTAGTGATTGATAGATTTGGATCTGTTTGGAGGCCGGTCACCGGTGGTGTCCCGCAGGGATCGGTGTTGGGACCGTTGCTCTTTACTATATTTACTAGTGATCTGGATGTAGCTGTTGGGGGCACAATCTGGAAATTTGCAGATGATACCAAGATCAGTGCGAGTGTTAGAACTGTAGACGATGCTCATCTGCTTCAGGAGGATCTTAACATGTTGGAAGATTGGGCTCATGACTGGCAAATGATGTATACCTTGGGTAAGTGCAGTGTTATGCATGTGGGCAGGGTGAATGCTCAACATTCATACACCCCTCAGGGAAAAACATTAAAGAAGGTGGAGAAAGAAAGAGATTTGGACATTCTAGTAAATACATCTCTAAAGGTCCATGAGCAATGCCGTGAAGCGATAGCTAGAGCAATTAGGGTGTTGGGGTGTATTCATAAGACAATTGACTATAAGACAAGGCATACTATTTTGTCCTTGTACAAGACCTTGGTCAGGCCACACTTGGAATACTGTGTCCAGTTTTGATCTCCTCACATGGTGGGTGATATTGAGGCTTTGGAAAGGGTGCAGAGGAGGAGCCACTAGACTAATTCCCAGTCTAAAGCATCTTAGTTATCAAGATAGGCTAAAAGAGTTGGGACTCTACACTTTAGAGAAGCGCAGAGTTAGGGGGGACCTGATTGAGGTTTATAAGATAATGAAGGGAATAGATTATGTTCCAGATGACAGTTTGTTCCAATTAAATAGGTTAGGGAAGATCAGGGGTCACAAATTTAAAGTTGTATAAGGCCAGATCGAGGTTAGATGTCAGGAGGTGGTTCTTTTCCCAGAGAATAGACCTCTGGAACAGGCTGCCGTCTCATGCGGTGGACGCTGATTCGCTGAATTCCTTCACACGAGAGCTGAACCTGTTTCTGGTTGGAGCGGAAACATCACCTCTTACAAAAGATAGGGAATTCAGGGCCAGAGTAATCTCCTGGACTAGTTTTGATTGCCTAGATGGGTCAGAGAGTCATTTTTCCCAGATTTCTTTCTCCCCAAATTGGCCTGGGTTTGTGTCTGTTTTTTGCCTCTCCCAGGAGATCACACGGTTTGGGGTGGGGTGGGGAGTGTATATATTGTGAGACACAAGGTATCGCAATTGTGTGGGACAGTCTGGGTGGACCATGTTGTATCTGTGTGTTGATAGAGACACTGAAGACAGGAGTTGGTTTCACAGGTGTTTACTGAACAAAGTCTGGAGGGGAACTAACTGATACAACACAATATACAGGCTTATATAGCCCGAGTGGCCATTACCGGCATTACAGTACACATGGGGCTCTTAAAGGCACATACACTACAATTCCTCCCCTTTTAGACAACCAGTACATAATATTTTAAGTAATCATTAATTAAATGTTACAAGAAAAATAATCTACATATTGCTGCAGTTAATTAATTATAAGTCAGTCTCTCTGGAGGCTTCCTGACTCGGTCCGGATAACGCCTCGGTGGTGTAGTAGTTTCTGGTGGTGTAGTAGGTTCTTTTGGCAAGGCTGATTCGGCTTGAATGCCAGTGTCGGGTTCATCTGGTTCCAGTATCACCGGATCGGAGGTAGATACTATGGGTATCTCTATTTCATCATTAGGCGTATAGAGTTGTGGTATAGGTTGTCCCTTTTCGGATGACTCTATGATTTGGTCAGCATGGCGCCTTATTATGCTTTCTCCAATGTCCACGGTATACATCAGTGGTCCTAGTTGTGTGCAGATAGTTCCAGGCTGCCATTTCTCGGTACGGTAGTCCCGGGCCAAAACTTGCTGACCTATCTGGAAGGTTCTAGTTGGCCTTTCATTCATGCCTTGAAATTGCCGGTTCTCCACGTCCCTTCTGATGTTTGGCTTGATCAAATCCAGCCGGCATCTTAGTCTTCTATTGAAGAACATCATGGCGGGAGTTTGGTTTGTAACCATATGTGTTGCATTCCTGTATGCGAACAAGAAGTTATCCACCTTGTGCTGAAGTTTTATGTCTTCATTACCCATGGCCTTTATGGCCTTCTTGAAGGTCTGGACAAACCTTTCAGCCAATCCATTGGTGGCGGGATGGTATGGGGCGGACGTGTAGTGCTTAACCCCATTGTTTTTTAAGAACTTCCTGAATTCTTCGGACACAAATTGCGGTCCATTATCAGAACAGATCTGTTCCGGCAGCCCATTCCTGGCAAATATGGTCCTTAATACTGTGATGGTTTTTTCCGTGGTGGTGGAGGACATCTTTATTACCTCCGGCCACTTGGAGTGTGCATCAACCGCGATTAAGAACATTGAGTCCATAAATGGACCAGCAAAGTCGATGTGTACCCTTTGCCAGGGAGATGAGGGCCACTCCCATGGATGTAGAGGGGCTTGGGGTGGAGCGTTTTGGACCTTCTGGCATCCTAGGCAGCTCTTGTTCATTTCTTCGATGTCTCCATCGATACCTGGCCACCATACAAACGCCCTGGCTAGGTTCTTCATTTTCACTCCACCCAGATGCCCCTCGTGAAGCTCCTTTAGAACTTTATCCTGGAGTTTGGGTGGAATCACCACTCTGGATCCACACATCAAGGTTCCTCGGCACACTGACAGCTGTTCTCTTCTTTGCGAGAATGCTGGCAACAGTGGTTCGCCATGTGCTGGCCATCCCTTCACTGTTAAATCATAGACTCATGAGAGAGTCGGGTCATTTCTAGTTTCCCTTTCAATGGCAGAATTTGTTACTGGTAGACATTCGACTATGGTAGAGTGGAAAATCTCCACTGGGTCTACGGTAGGTGCTTCTTCTACCGTTGGCAACAGTAGGCGCGATAACCCGTCAGCATTCCCATGCTGTTTTGATCCTTTGTATTCTATGTTGTATTGGTGTGCCCCTAGAAAAAGGGACCACCTCTGTAGCCTTTGCGCTGCCATAATGGGAACACCCTTTTTAGGGTTGAATATGGAGATGAGGGGTTGATGGTCAGTCAACAAGGTAAATTTTTGTCCGTGTAGGTAATGGTTGAATTTCTTCACTCCCCATACCAGGCTGAGTGCTTCCCTGTCGATTTGGGCATAGTTACGCTCAGCTGAGTTCAATGAGCGTGACGCAAAAGCTATCGGTCGTTCCGAGCTATCAGGGAATTTATGCGATAATATTGCTCCTACGCCGTAAGGGGATGCATCGCACGCCAGTCTGATTGGCAGTGATGGGTTGTAATGAGGCAAAACTTCTTTGGACGTGATTAAGTCTTTGCATTTATGGAAGGCACGTTTACAGTCTTCGCTCCATTTCCAAATTACTCCTGTTTGCAGCAGTTCATTAAGAGGGTGTAGAAGAGTTGCTAAGTTCGGTAAAAATTGATGATAATAATTTATTAATCCCAGGAACGACCTTAATTGTGAAACATTTTCAGGTGCTGGGGCTTTTATGACCGCTTCAATTTTTTCAGGTGACTTATGCAACCCTTCCTTATTAATTATGTGGCCACAATATGATATTTGATTTTGGAAAAATTCGCACTTGGGGCGATTTGCTCGTAGGCCCCGTTCTCTCAGCCTAGTGAGCACCTGCTCCAAATTGGCAAGGGGCTTGTTGTCGTTTTCTCCTGTTACAAGGATGTCGTCTAGGTAGCATTGAGTCCCCGGAACCCCTTGGAGGACTTGCTCCATAGCTCTTTGCCAGATAGCTGGAGCGGATGCTACTCCGAAAACCAGTCGATTGTACTGGTACAGACCTTTGTGTGTATTTATCGTGAGATATTTTTTAGAGGCCTCTACAACCTCCATCTGTAGATATGCCTGTGCCAAGTCAATTTTGGTGAAACGTTTCCCTCCGGATAGTGAGGCGAAAATATCTTCTATCCTCAGAAGAGGATACTGTACCGTGTGAAGGACCGGGTTTACAGTCACCTTGAAGTCTCCACAGATGCGAATTTTTCTCTGTTCTTCAGATTTATCATTATTCAATGCTTTCTTCATGACTGGGACGATGGGTGTTGCCCACCCGCTCCAATCTATTTTGGATAATACACCTGCCTTTTCCAAATTCTCCAGCTCTGCCTCAACTGCTGGACGAATTGCGTATGGCACCGGTCTTGCCTTAAAAAACTTAGGAATTGCTGCATCTTCCACTTTTATTGAGGCGGTGATGCCTTTCAAGGTTCCTAGTTTCTCTTGAAACACTTCTTTGGCGTTGGCCAAGATGTCTTTTAATCGTTCAGGTATGACGTCATCATCGTTTTTTTTCTTACTGGTCACCGTCAGTGCCTGAATGGAGTGCCAGTCTAAACGTATCCATTCACGTCCCAACAGCGGTGGACCACCATCTTGTAGAATGTATAAATACAACTTTTGTATTTCCTTGCTGTTGTATACAACAGGCACCCTTATTTTTCCTTTGGGGTATACTTTCTGCCCCGTATATGTTTTCAAGATAATGGATGTGTCTTTTAAAGGTATATGTGGAAATAACCGCTCGTAATCCCATCGATTTATGACGGTCAGAGCTGATCCTGTATCTAGCTCCATTTTAACTGGAGACCCTGCTATCGTGAGGGTAACCCAAATGGTCTGGTAATCATCTTTGGCAATTACATTATGTAATTTGAGACAGCTTAGTCTCTTGTTTTCAGAGTCGCTATCGCTCTTCTGGTCTTCGGAGCTACTGTCCGTCATCATTTGTACCTTTCTGTACTTTTCTTTATTGATTTTTTTTTTCCTGTCCATGGATTTTTTTTGTCCAGATCGGCATACCCGTGCAATGTGTCCAATCTTTCCGCATTGCCTGCATGCTTTGTCCTTGAACCAGCAGTCCCTCTGATCATGGGTGGATCTGCCGCAGCGATAACATTTCTCAAAACCCTGTGTCATTTCATGGGTGCCGAAGTCCTGTGTCTTTTGTTGTATCTCTGCAGCTCCTCTTGCGGCTGCTTCGTATGATACAGCCATACTGAAAGCCTTGTCCAGTGTTAAATCTTTTTCAGAAAGTAGCCTTTTCTGTGTTCCTTCACTTAGGAAACCGCAGACAAATTTGTCTCGAAGATAATCTGCTAGTCCTGCCCCGAATTGGCAGTGTTTTGATAGCTTTCTTAATTCGGTGAGGTAATCAGCGTTACTTTCATTCTTGTGTTGATTTCTCTTGAAGAATTTGAATCGTTCTGCTATCAGCAGCGGTGTTGGGTTTAAGTGCTCCTGTAGGGTATCAACAATTTCTTTAAAATTCTTGTCCTTTGGTTTGGCTGGAGTGATTAAATTTCGTAACAGCCCGTATGTCTTTGCGCCCATTAGATTTAGCAGTACTGAAGCTTTTTTTTCATCTTCTATTCCATTTGCGGTGCAATATACCTCCACTCTTTCCACATATGTGGTCCAATCCTCTATCTCGTTATCAAAAGCATCAATATTGCCAGACTTAGGCATCCTAGAAAAAAATGGCGCTTCCCGCGCTTTTCTTTCTTTTCTGCAGAAAAGATATGGCGCTTCCCGCACTTCCCCGCCGCTGCTGCCGATGACAACGCTGTTTCCTGTGGTTTCCGTTCTTTTTATTTATTATTTACAGTTGGAGACTCGTTCCCGCCGGACTCTCTCTCTAGGTCTGAACGCCGACCTGCTTGCAGCGCCGGCCGTCTCCCGAGTGCTCCCTCCCCGTCTGTTACTGCCTGCCTCCGCCTTCGCTGCTTGGCCTAGCTGCAGAACCAGTCGCTGGAGCCCCAGCCCGATGCCCAGGAAGGATTATTGCAGTACTTGCCACCAGCTTGGCTAGCTGGTGAAACCACAGCTTTTTCTTTTTCTTGATTTTTCTTCAACTTTGGACGCCAGAGGAATCGATGTCCTTGAGGTGCTGCCGAATTGCAGGTAAGTCCGTTTCCAATTCGTCGCCACTGTTGTGTCCGTGTGTTGATAGAGACACTGAAGACAGGAGTTGGTTTCACAGGTGTTTACTAAACAAAGTCTGGAGGGGAACTAACTGATACAACGCAATATACAGGCTTATATAGCCCGAGTGGCCATTACCGGCATTACAGTACACATGGGGCTCTTAAAGGCACATACACTACAGACCAGAGGGTCTTTTCCTGTCCATCCTTGTTCGTATGTTCATAAGTACAAGCTTGGCCTTTAGAGCAGGCATAGCTGTTTCGGTGTAATTCTGAAGCAGGAACACAAAGTGTTATGAACTAGACATGCCTCCCACCAATACTGTCAGTCTCTAGTCCCCGCATTGCTTCAATTCCCCAGGACTTCCATTTTCCTCCAAGAACCTGGATCCCCTCCCAATACTCCCCTGATCTTATTACAATCCCAAATGCTCCCAGACCATGGAACCTCCCTCCCCAATGCTCCAAGATCCCAGTACTTCTCTCCCAGAGATCCCAGCTTCTGGGCCTGCCACAGTGCTCTTTGTTGTGCTCTGAACCCCATGGCCCTCCCACAGTGCTTCCAGTTCCTGTGGTCCTCCTCAAAGTATTCCTAGACCCGGAGACCCCTTCCTATACTGCAAGATCCCAGATCCACTTCCCAGTGTACCCATATCCCAAAACCATCCCTGTGCTGATAAATCAAGGTTCCTGATGATACTACTTGGTACATAAGCCCTGTTCATTACGAAACCGTCAACACACCATCAGCAATGTCATGGGACATCATCTGGTAATATACTGAAAGTCTTGTGTGCAGTATGCACTTTCTGTAGGTGTTGCACTTAATTCCTGTAACACGTTCCCCATCACTTTTTGTTGATGACACTCCTATTGATATAAAAGTGTATCCCTGACTAACACTGAGAATCACCACAGGAAGTCTGCCTGTGCATATAATGAGACAAGAATTACAGGAAGCAGTACTGTGTCCAGTGTCCTGTTATTGCTGCTGCTTCAATATGCAAACACTGTCATATTAATGGAAATTTACTGTTCCTTTCTGGGATGGTCATCAGCTCCAGCACAAGTGCTGCAGGGACCCCATCGCAGACCTCCTCGGTCAATGCCTGATGGTACACATCTGGTAGCGAGCTGGCCCAGGCTTTCCCCAGGAAGTGCCAGGGGAAAGAATGGCACACATCAACAAACTCCAGTTGCATCTTCAGATGAATGCAGAAAAATGTCTGGATTATTTTCAGTCTGAGGAGCCACAGGCTTCAGCAACCCCTTTGATGTAGATGAGCTTTAGGGATTGATGTCTATAGGGTATCTTTGTGTTTTTTAATCCAACATATTTTGCTCAGAATTCAGATAGTCTGCAGGATTTTGTGGAGGATGCAGGCAGCTTTGTGATTTGAGCTGCTTCAGTATTACCTTACAGTCAGTCTACTGCAGGACTGTAGTATGGTCTAATTACAGAAATAAATTGGACCAAGAGCAACGTCTTTCCATTTCAGGAATGGAGATGGGCTGTCTTATAAAATCAGGGTGAAGGAAGGAACATTTAAACTTACTTTGACAATATGTGTCTCAGAAACAAAATGTCCGTTTTGTTATGAGTGCTTATGAGCATAACCTAAACCCATATCTGCAGCAGGAGAATGTGTGATGCATTCCTTGTTGCCTAGGTTTCCTGTTTCATGAGTTTGGGTTTGTATTTAAGATCAGAAAATTTGGGGAGAGCATGGATGCTCTTGGAGTACTGGGTGTTGAGTGAGCTCTAGAAAGGGGCCGAGAAATTCGGTTGCGTAGCGCCTGATGTTTGGACGCTACGGGTGCCGAATTGAGACCTAAATAGAGTCTGAGCAGCGCGCGCGCACAGCGTAGCGAGGGCCCCGCCAGACGCCTTTATGGTGAGGGTGGTAGGGCGGTTGTTAAGCGATGTGCTAGAAGTAGGAGAAGTAGGCAGATTGTGATGTCAATCAGCGTTCAGCAGCAGGACGGACCCCCTACCAGCGATATTTAAAGGGATTATCACCAACTTTCAGGTAACTTGCTTTTGATTTCTACTGGCTCTGTAAGTTTGTCGACACATTGAGCTTTCTAGAGGTGTTTAAAGTTGGTGAGGTGACAGGGAGTGGTGCTGCAAGTGGAGAAGGCCTTACTTCTGACTTTAAGAGTTCTGGTCAGACCACTTGTCCCAGTCATGGGTGCTCTAGTTGGCCTGCAGCATGACAGGGAGATGGAGCAGAGGCAGCAAGGAAGAGGACAAGCTGCTCGCAGAGGAAGGTGGAGAAGGGCTCTCGGTAGGAGGCCTTACCCACCTAGGGTCTTCCGAGAGCAATTCTCTTACCTCAGCCTGAGCCAGGAGCAGTGTGTGCGGTGTCTGTGCTTTACGAAGAAGGTGCTCACAGAACTCTGCCACCTCTTGCAACCAGACTTGCTGCCGTGGCCCTGAATTTCTTCATGTCGGGATCCTTTCAGGTTGGAGCAGGCGACATTTGTAACAAGTCCCAGTTCGCCGTCCACTGCTGCATAAGAGAGGTGACAGACGCTCTTTATGCCAGGAGAGGGGACTTCATTGTCTTCTCTCTGACCAGGGTGAAGCAGATGGAACATGCACGGGGCTTTGTCAGGATAACGGGCTTCCCCATGGTGCAGGGCAGCATCGAAGTGACAGGTGACCAGAAGCTCGGGGTCACGCTTACGGACTGAATGGAGGTGTTCCGCATTGCGGTCACCCAATCTACATTTGGTCTCCCCAATGTAGAGGAGACCATATCGTGAGCAGCGAATACAGTATACTGAATTGCAAGAAGTACAAGTAAATCGCTACTTCACCGGGAAGGAATGTTTGGGCCCTGGACAGTGGGTAGGGAGGAGGTAAAAGGGCAGGTGTTGCATCTCCTGCACTTGCACGGGAAAGTGCCGTGGGAAGTGAAGGGGGTGTTGGGGTGATTGAGAAGTGGACCAGGGTGTCACGGAGGGAGCGGTCCCTTCGGAATGCTGAAGGGGGGGGGTGGGGAAGATGCGTTTGGTGGTGGGATCACATTGGAGGTGGCGGAAATGGCGGAGGATGATCCGTTGAATGTGGAGGCTGGTGGGGTGAAGGGTGAGGACAAGGGGAACCCTATCATGATTCTGGGAGGGAGGGGAAGGGGAGAGAGCAGAAGTGTGGGAAATGGAACGGACACGGCCGAGGGCCATGTCAACCACGGTAGAGGGGAATCCTCGGTTGAGGAAAAAGGAAGACATATCGGAAACATAGAAACATAGAAGATAGGAGCAGGAGTAGGCCATTCGGCCCCTCGAGCCTGCTCCGCCATTTAATGAGATCATGGCTGATCATCCGAACTCAGTACCCTGTCCCTGCCTTCTCCCCATATCCCTTGATCCCTTTAGCCTTAAGAAATATATCTAATATATCTAACTCCTTCTTGAAGCACTAGTATGGAAGGTGGCATCGTCAGAACAGATGTGACAGAGACGGAGAAACTGGGAGAATGGAATAGAGTCCTTACAGGAGGCAGGTGGGAGGAAGTGTAGTCCAGGTAGCTGTGGGAGTCAGTGGGCTTGTAGTGAATGTTTGTCGATGGCCTATCGCCAGAAATGGAGTCAGAGAAGTCAAGGAAGGGAATGGAAGAGTCGGAGATGGACCATGTGAAGGTGAGGGAAGGGTGAAAATTGGAAGCAAAGTTGATGAAATTTTCTAGTTCAGGGTAAGAGCAGGAAACAGCACCGATACAGTCATCAATGTACCGGAAAAAGAGGTGAGGGAGGGGACCTGAGTAGGACTGGAACAAAGAATGTTCCACATATCCCATGAACAGGCAGGCATAGCTAGGGCCCATGCGGGTTCCCATAGCAACACCTTTAATTTGGAGGAAGTGAGTGGAGTCAAAGGAGAAGTTGTTCAATGTGAGAACAAGTTCAGCCAGGCGGAGGAGGGTGGTGGTGGATGGGGACTGGTTGGACCTCTGTTCAAGGAAGAAGTGGAGCGCCCTCAGGCCATCCTGGTGGGGGATGGAGGTGTAGAGGGAAGGCATGACAAGTATCTCCATTATCTTAGAATCATAGAATCATACAGCACAGAAGGAGGCCTTTTGGCCCATCGTGCCCGGCTCTTTGGTAGAGCTATCCAACTAGTCCTACACCACCGCTCTTTACTATAGATAGGGGGGTCCGTGATTACTAATCCATTTGAAAAGGGGTTCTTCAACCAAAAAAATTTGAGAACCACTGGTCGAGAGGAGCTATGAACGACAGTAGCAGAATTATTATCAGCAGCTGCTGTCCGAAACAATGGTTATGGTCTGAAATTGTTGAACTCGATGTTGAGTCCAGAAGGCTGTAAAGTGTCTAATCGAAAGAGGAGGTGCTGTTCCGCGAGCTTCCGTTGAGCTTCATTAGAGCAGTGTAGGAGGCAGAGGACAGAGGTCAGTGTGGGAGTGGGGCTGAAAGTGACAAGTGACCGGAAGCTTGGGGGTCACGCTTGCAGAATGAACAGAGGCGTTCCGCAAAGCAGTCACCCAATCTCCGTTTGGTCTCCCCAATGTCGAGGAGACCGCATCGTGAGCAATAAATATAGGCCTCGAAATTCAATAAGGCCCGAAAATAGGCGGTGGCACCGCGGGGGCGAGATTTGCTTGCGCCTGTTTAAAAATCGCAGGCAGGATGTTATCTTAGTGCTCCCTGCTGATTTGAATGATTTCAGTGCACAGCCCAGTGACGAAAGCGTTGCTTCAGGCTGTGCGCTCAGCAGGAGGCCCACTGTCGCATCCCTGGAGCGGGGCTGCATTTTCTTAAAGCAAGGCTGTCATTTTAGAAAGCAGTCTTGAGCCTTTAACTGGCTTCTGAAATAAAACAATTAAAAATTGTTCAAAAAATAGGCAGTCTCTAGACCTTAAAGCTCAACTGCCTTCTGGAAAAAAAATTAAGATCTTTCCAAACTAGACAGTTTTCTTCTTAAAGCTGAACTGCCTTCTGCATGTAAAAAATGGTAGAAGTGCTTCAGCACTAATACAAATGGCTCAACAGGCCAGGGAAGGGGCATCCAGGGTTTCGCACGCAACACTCCATCTTTGTACAGGGGGTCAACAGTGGAAGAGGGGTCCTCTATCCACAGGGGCCAGGAGGCCCTCCAGAAGGAAGGATGTGGGACCGGATCAGAGGCCATCACTGCCAGCAGTGTCGCCCCCAGGTCCTGGCTCCAGTGCCCAAAGAAGTTTCATGACCTCAGAAGAGTGATCAAGGTCAGTGAATGCATCTTCAAAAGTCATCTCCTACCAACTGCACCATCAATGCATGACTCCTCCTCCCCACCGACCCCCCACTGCCCCCCCACTCCCAACCTCCTGTCCATCACTCTCCTACCAGCAATCTGTATCAAACACGAGGCTCACCTCGCATTCATAGCTTCACCTCACCACCTTGGAGGAGATGGTGCTGGCCATTCTTGGCAGGGGCATGGCTGAGCCCTTGCCCAGCGGCAGGGCTGAAAGAATATAGGATGCCGGTATCCTCATACATTATCCTCCTTCTCACATCCCACTTCCCCCTCATCCCACAATCTCTTCTGATGTACAAGCTGCACATGGTGTAAACGTGCACCTCTTGCTTTCCCCGTCAACCCCCATCCCGCACCACAACTCCACCCTTGTGCCTTCCTCATTTCAGATGCCCAAGATATCCAGCCTGCCCAGTGGTTGACCAAGAAGAGAGGAGAGTGAAGAAGAAGAAACACAGTCACTCGATTTCACACTCTCAGCCGCCAGCTCCTCAAGGTCGTCCTGCAGAGGCTATCTGCAGTGTCCCCTACTGAGTCAGCAGCTTTCCACCAGCCGTGCTGCAGTCACTGGGGTAGCACTGCATGACACCACTAGGATAGGCAAAGGCACAAAAAGGCAGTTACTAAGGGAATGCACAAGGGTGATTAGTTGATTTTTTTGATGTCATATTGGATGCATATAAGGATAAAGTTGGATTGGAAAGTTTGCTTTGTGGTGGCTCTTTTGTCAGCATTTTAGCCAAGAGGACACTGTGATGGTCAGTAGCAGAGGGAAGGCAAGGTGTGGAACAAATGTTGAAAGGGGAATTGGGGTTGTGTTTACTGGTACCGCAGGCGGATGATTTGATCCCAGATATCCGGCCAGAAAGGGGCTGTCTAGGTTGCTTCCATCCTCTTCCACCTCCGCCCTCTTCTGCCTCCGCCCTCTGAGCAGCTTATCCCCTTTGCTGCCTCTGCTTCATCTCGATGTGATGTTGCAGCCCAAGGCAACTGCACCTAGAGCTCCCAGGACTGGGAGCAAGTGGTCTTCTCAGAGGCCTTCCTTTAACATCCAAAGCCTTGCAAGCATCCAGCAGCACTCCCTGCACAGTATCAACTTTAATATATTGCACCAAGCCACTACTCCAATAAAATATTTAAAAAACTCCAAAAGCTGAAATCAAAACTTAGCTGAAAGGAGCGCAGACAGCGTCTCTGTACAACTGCCGTACACACGTACTTCCGTGCGCGGTTAGGAGCGGGCATTATGGAGTGCGGCGACGTCCAAAATCACAGTTGTGCGTCAAATCAGGCTGCACGCCGATTGATGTCACAATCTGCACATTTACATTGGAGAGGCGAGCGCAGGCAACGGCAGTGCTGCCGACCTCTCCTAAATGGTGACCGCCGTGTCCCACAACAGAAGCGGGCGGAAACAAGGCGGCCACCACTTTTTAAACAAAACCGGCCTTAACAGCCGCGCTATGACATGGAATTTTGCGGCCATACTATTCTAAATTGGAAGAAGTACAAGTAAATCACTGTTTCACCTGGAAGGAGTGTTTGGGGCCCTGGATGGTGGGAAAGGAGGAGGTAAAAGGGAAGGTGGCGTGGGAAGGGAAGGGGGTGTTGGGGGTGATTGAAGAGTGGATCAGGGTGTCGCAAATGAAATGGTCCCTTCGAAATGCTGAAAGGGGAGAGCAAGATGTGTTTGATGGTGGCATCACGCTGGAGCTGGTGGCAATGGCAGAGGATGATCCGTTGAATGTGGAGGCTGGTGGGGTTGAAGGTGAGCACAAAGGGAACCCTATTGTGGTTCTGAGAGGGAGGGGAAGGGGTGAGAGCAGAACATAAGAAAATAACATAAGAAATAGGAGCAGGAATAGGCCACTTGGCCCATCGAGTTGCTCCGTCATTCAATAAGATCATGGCTGATCTTGGGCTCAAAGCCACTTCCCAGCCTGCTCCCCATAACCCTTCACTCCCTTATCTTGCAATAATCTGTCTATCTCCACCTTAAATGTATTTAATGACCCAGCCTCCACCGCTCTCTGGGGCAGAGAATTCCACAGATTTACGACCGTCTGAGAGAAGAAATTCCTCCTCATCTCAGTTCTAAAAGGGCGACCCTTTATTCTAAAACTGTGCCCCCGAGTTCTAGATTTCCCCACGAGGAGAAACATCCTCTCTGCATCTACCTTGTCGAGCCCCCTCAGTATCTTATATGTTTCAATAAGATCACCTCTCATTCTTCTAAATTCCAATGAGTATAGGCCCGACCTGCTCAACCTTTCCTCATAAGTCAACCCCCTCATCTCTGGAACTAACCTAGTGAATCGTCTCTGAACTGCCTCCAATGCAAGTATATCCTTCCTTAAATAAGGAGACCAAAACTGTACGCAGTACTCAAGGTGTGGTCTCACCAATACCCTGTACAGTTGTAGCAGGACTTCCCTGCTTTTATACTCCAACCCCCTTGAAATAAAGGTCAACATTCCATTTACCTTTTTGATTACTTGCTGTACCTGCATGCTAACTTTTTGTGTTTCATGCACAAGGACCCACAGGTCCCTCTGAACTGTAGCATTTTGTAATCTCTCTCCATTTAAATAATAATTTGCTTTTTTATTTTTCCTGCCAAAGTGTATAACCTCACACTTTCCCACATTATACTCCATCTGCCAAATGTTTGCCCACTCACTTAGCCTGTCTATATCCCTTTACAGGTTCTTTGAATCCTCTGCACAACTTGCTTTCCCACCCATCTTTATATCATCCGAAAACTTGGCTACATTACACTCGGTCCTGTCATCCAAGTCATTAATGTAGATTGTAAATAGTTGAGGCCCCAGCACTGATCCCTGTGGCACCCCACTAGTTACCGTTTGCCAACCGGAAAATGACCCATTTATCCCGACTCTCTGCTTTCTGTTAGTTAGCCAATTCTCTATCCATGCTAATGTATTACCCCCAATTTCGTGAGCTCTTATCTAATGCAGTAACCTTTTATGTGGCACCTTATCGAATGCTTTCTGGAAATCCAAACACACCACATCCACTGGCTCACCCTTGTCCACCCTGCTCGTTACCTCCTCAAAGAACTCCAGCAAGTTTGTTAAACATGATTTCCCTTTCATAAAACCATGCTGACTCTGCTTGACTGCATTATGATTTTCCAAATGCCCTGCTACTGCTTCCTTAATGAAGGACTCCAGCATTTTCCCCAACGACAGATGTTAGGCTAACTGGTCTATAGTTTCCTGCTTTCTGTCTCCCTCCTTTCTTAAATAGGGGTGTTACATTTGTGGTTTTCCAATCCGCTGGGACTTCTCCAGAGTCCAGGGAATTTTGGTATATTGCAAAAAATGCATCCACTATCTCTGCAGCCACTTCTTTTAAGATGCAGAGATGCAGGCCATCTGGTCCAGGGGACATGTCATCTTTTAGTCCCATTATTTTACCAAGTACTATTTCCTTAGTGATAGTGATTGTCTTTAGTTCCCCACTCCCTGTGGCCCCTTGATTATCCATTATTGGGATGTTGTTAGTGTCTTCTGCCATGAAGACAGATACAAAATATTTGTTCAGAGTCTCTGCCATTTCCCCGTTCCCCATTATTAATTCCCCAGTCTCATCCTCTAAGGGACCAACATTTACTTTAGCTACCCGCTTCCTTTTTATATACCTGTATATCTATCTGTTTTAATGTTTCTTGCCAGTTTACTCTCATAATTCATCTTCTCTCTATTATTTTTTTAGTCATCCTTTGCTGGTTTTTAAAATTTTCCCAATCCTCTGGTCTCCCACCAATCTTGGCCACATTGTATGCCTTCGTTTTCAATTTGATACCATCCTTTACTTCCTTAGTTAGCCACGGATGGTGCTCCCTTCTCTTAAAATCTTTCTTTCTCACTGGAATATATTTTTGTTGAGAGTTATGAAATATCTCCTTAAATGTCTGCCACTGTATTTCAACTGTCTTACCCTTTAATTTATTTTTCCAGTCCACTTTAGCCAGTGCTGCCCTCATGCCATTGTAATTGCCTTTGTTTAAGATCAGGACACTGGTTTGAGATATAACTTTCTCACCCTCCAACTGAATTTGAAATTCAACCATGCTGTGATCACTCTTTCCTAGAGGATCCTTTACTGTGAGACTGTGTGGCTGTTCATGGTTCCAACACCATCATCAAGTTTGTGGATGATACCACGGTAGTAGGCCAGATCACCAACAACGATGAGTCAGCCTACAGGGAGGAGGTCCAGCATCTCGTGAAGTGGTGCGCCGATAACAACCTGGCCCTTAACATCAAGAAAACCAAAGAAATCATTGTGGACTTCAGGAAGTCTAAAGGCGGAAGTCACACCCCCATCCACATCCATGGGGCTGTGGTGGAAAGGGTGGACAGCTTTAAGTTCCTCGGAGTCCAAATCACGGAAGACCTCTCCTGGTCCCTCAATACCTCCTCTCTGGTGAAGAAGGCCCAGCAGCGCCTGTATTTCCTAAGGAGGCTGAAGGGATGTAACCTGTCTCCCCTGATCCTCTCTAACTTTTACCGCTGCACAATAGAGAGCATCCTGATGAACTGTATCACAGTATGGTATGGCAGCTGTAGCTACTATGACCGGAAAGCCCTGCAGCGGGTAGTCAAAACTGCCCAACGCATTACCGGCACCCGGCTACCGACCATAGAGCACATATATCAGAAACGCTGTTTACGGAGGTCACGGACCATCATCAAAGACCCTACCCACCCCAGCCACAGTCTGTTCGCCCTCCTGCCATCTGGGAGACACTACAGATGCATTCGCACCCGTACGACCAGATTTAGGAACAGCTTCTTTCCCAGGGCTGTCATCCTACTGAGCTCCACAAATAAACTCTAAAGCCTGCACATCTGCCAATGCACTTTATTATGGTTATGTTTATGTTAATGTATTACAAGCCAAATGAATGTTGAATGTTTAAATGTCTTAATCTAAATGTACACTCTCAGGAGCCGCAAGCCTACATTTCGTTGTACTGCACTTGTGCACTAACAATGACAATAAAGTTGATTATTATTATTATTTATTCTGTCTCATTACATAGTACCAGATCCAAGATAGCCTGCTCCATGGTTGGTTCCATTACATACTGTTCTAGGAAAACATCCCGGATGCACTCTATGAACTCCTCAAGGCTACCACGGCCAATTTGATTTGTCCAATCAATATGGAGATTAAAATCACCCATGATTATTACCGTACCTTTTTTACAGGCCTCCATTATTTGTTGATTTATACTCTGTCCAACAGTATTGCTACTGCTCGGGGGCCTGTAGACTATGCACACTAGAGACTTTTTCCCTTTATTATTTTTATCTCCACCCCAACCAATTCTATATCTTGATGTTCTGAGCCAATATCACTTCTCACCACTGCACTGATCCCATACTTTACCAACAAAGCTACCCCACCTCCCTTTCCTTTCTGTCTATCCTTCCAAATTGACAAATACCCTGGAATATTCAGTTCCCAGCCCTGATCACCTTGCAACCACGTCTCTGTAATGGCGATCAGATCATACCCATTTGTATCGTCAACTCATCTATCTTGTTACGAATGCTGCATGCATTCAGATAGAGCTTTCAACTTTGTCTTTTTACCATTTCTCCTTGTTTTGGCCCTATTTTCTGTTGCACTCTTATTTTTAAACATTCCGTCCCTTCCTGTCACACTCTGGTTATTATTTCCCCCATCTCTATCCTGCTCTATTGCTTTCTCATTTCTCATTGACTTTTTAAAATCCTGCTCACCTGGATCCTCCCCCCGACTATTTAGTTTAAAGCCCTCTCTACAGCCCTAGTTATTCAATTCGCCGGGACTCTAGCCCCAGCATGGTTCAAGTGAAGCCCGTCCAAACGGAACAGCTCCCTCTTATCCCAGTACTGGTGCCAGTGCCCCACGAATCGAAACCCATTTCTCCCACACCAGTCTTTGAGCCACTCGTTCATTTCTCTGATCTTATTTACCCTATGCAAATTCGCTCGTGGCTCAGGTAGTAATCCAGAGATTATTACCTTTGTGGTTCTGCTTTTTAATTTAGCCCCTAGCTGCGGGAGGTACGGGAAATGGAATGGGCACGGCCAAGGGCCCTGTCAACCATGGTGGAGGAAAATCCTTGGTTGAGGAAAAAGGAAGACTTATCGGTGTGGAAGGTGGCATCGTCATAAACGACGTGATGGAGATGGAGAAACTGGGAGAATGGAACAGAGTCCTTACAGCAAGCGGGGTGGGAGGTAGTGTAATCAAGGTAGCTGTGTGAGTTAGTGGGCTTATAGTAGATATTGGTCAACAGCCTATCCCCAGAAATGGAGTTAGAGAAGTCAAGGAAGGGAAGGGAAGAATTGGAGATGGACCATGTGAAAGCGAGGGAGGGGTGGAAATTGGAAGCAAAGTTGATTACATTTTCCAGTTTTGGGGTGAGAACAGGACGTGGCTCTGATACAGTCATCAATGTACTGGCAAAAGAGGTGAGGGAGGGGACCTGAGTAGGACTGGAACAAAGAATGTTCCACGTTTCCCACAAAAAGGTAGGCATAGCTAGGACCCACATGGGTTCCCCAAGCAACATCTTTTATTTGGAGGAAGTGAGTGGAGTTAAAGGAGAAATTGTTCAATGTAAGAACAAGTTCAGCCAGGCAGAGGAGGGTGGTGGTGGATGGGGACTGGTTGACCTCTGTTCAAGGAAGAAGCGGAGGACCCTCAGGCCATCCTGGTGAAGGATGGAGGTGTAGAGGGACTGGATGTTCATGGTGAAAAGGAGATGGTTGGGGCCAGGAAACTGGAAACTGTTAAGGTGGCGGAGGGCGTTGGAAGAGTCGCAGATGTAGGTGGGAAGAGACTGGACAAGGGGAGAAAAAAAGAGTCAAGATAGGAAGAAATAAGTTCCGTGGGGCAAGAACAGGCTGAAACGATGGGTCTACCAGAGCAGTCCTGTTTGTGGATCTTGGGAAGGAGGTAGAAGCGGGCTGTGTGGGTTTGGGGGACTGTGTGGTGTGAGGCCGTGGAGGGAAGATCACCAGAGGAGATGAGATCAGTGACAGTCTGAGAAACGATGGCTTGATGTGCAGTGGTGGGGTCATGGTCCAGGGGAAGGTGGGAGTAGGCGTCAGAGAGTTGGCGTTCAGCTTTCGCAAGGTAGAGATTGGTTTGCCCAACAACAACAGCGCCACCCTTGTCAGCAGGTTTAATGACAATGTTAGGGCTGGACCTGAGAAAACGGACTGCTGCAAGTTCAGAGGGAGGTAGGTTAGAGTGAGTGAGCAGAGTAGAAAAATTGAGACGGCCAATGTCACGCCGGCAGTTCCCAATGAAAAGATCTAGAGAGGGTAAGAGGCGAGAGGAAGGAGTCCATGTGGAACAAGAGTTCTAAAGATGGGAGAAAGGATCCGCTGTGTTGGGGAGATTGGAAGGAGGGATGGGAAAGGGAAGAAACATCCGGAGGGGCGTTGGTATCCAAGAGCTCTTGAAGCTTGCGATCCTTGACACCTGAAAGAAAGAAAAAAAATGTTTTGTTAAAGCACCGGATGAGGCAATGCATAAAATGGAACTGCGAACCAGGACAACTCAGATAGAGTGAGTCGCTGCTTTTGAAGAGAGAGGTCGAGCACGTGCATGTGGCAGCTCATGGCGTTGAGCGTGGATCTCAGGAAGCAACGAGAGCAGTGGTTCGAGGAACAGTGAGCATCTTGCCAATGTCTGTAATCCTGGATTGATCCAAAACATGAAGATTGGAATTTCAGTTGAAATTCACGTGGAATAAGTCGGAGCTGGAGACAGTTGCTGAAGAAAGAGATGTGGCTGTGAAAGTGAGTTTTGATAGATACCTGATCAAACACGAGAAGGGAAACAGAAAGCAATGAAGGTGAACAAGGTAAAAGAGACAAACGGAAATCCCGTCGGAGAGAAGAGCAGAACTTTAAGATGGGCATTCCTGGAAGAGAAGTAGCAGTGAATTAAACACTGATACAATCGTCGGGCTAGAAACATACTGATTAAGGAAGTTCTCCTGTACATATTTTAGGAATTTTTTACCTTCCTTCCCGTTACTGTTTTTTCCCCAACCTATAAAAAGGTTTTTTTTTTATTTATTCATTCCTGGGATGTGGGCGTCGCTGGGCAAGGTCAGCATTTATTGCCCATCCCCAATTGCCCTCGAGAAGGTGGTGGTGAGCCGCCTTCTTGAACTGCTGCAACCCGTGTGGTGAAGGTACTCCCACAGTGCTGTTAGGAGGGAGTTCCAGGATTTTGATCCAGCAATGATGAAGGATCAGTGATATATTTCCAAGTCAGGATGATAATTGAAGTCCCCTACTGTTATTGATCTATTATTTTTACATTTCTCTGAAGATTGCCTACAGATTTACTCCTGTATCTCCTTCTCGCTATTTTGGGGTTTATAGTAAACACCCAGCAATGTAACAGCTCTGTCATGTTTCTTAACCCTGTGCTGCGGTACACTGGTTCACCAATGTGCTACGGTTCACCAATGTGCTACGGTATGCTAAGCTGGTACACCAATATATACACCAATTTCCAATGCAACACCGGTACATCATAATGCTATGGTACACTGTTATATCAATGGTACACTACATAGTGCATTTGAAAATATCGCGTGCTTTCTCCCTCGTGTCTTTCACAACACTGTAGAAGCACGTACAATCCCTCTACACCTCCATCCCCCACCCGGATGGCCTGAGGGCGCTCCGCTTCTTCCTTGAACAGAGGCCCGACCAGTCCCCATCCACCACCACCCTCCTCCGCCTGGCTGAACTTGTTCTCACATTGAACAACTTCTCCTTTAACTCCACTCATTTCCTCCAAATCAAAGGCGTTGCCATGGGTACCCGCATGGGTCCTAGCTATGCCTGCCTTTTCGTGGGCTATGTGGAACAATCTTTGTTCCAGTCCTACTCGGGTCCCCTCCCTCACCTCTTTTTCCGATACATTGATGACTGTATCGGTGCCGTTTCCTGCTCTCGCCCCGAACTTGACAATTTCATTCACTTTGCCTCCAATTTCCACCCTTCCCTCACCTTCACATGGTCCATCTCTGACTCTTCCCTTCCCTTCCTCGACTTCTCCGTCTCCATCTCTGGGGATAGGTTATCGACCAATATTTACTACAAGCCCACTGACTCCCACAGCTACCTGGACTACACTTCCTCCCACCCCGCTTCCTGTAAGGACTCTATTCCATTCTCCCAGTTTCTCCGCCTCCGCCGTATCTGCTCCGACGATGCCACCTTCCACACCAGTGCTTCAGACATGTCTTCCTTTTTCCGCAACCGAGGATTCCCCTCTACCGTGGTGGACACTGCCCTCGACCGTGTCAGTTCTATCTCCCGCACCTCTGCCCTCACCCCTGCCCCTCCCTCCCGGAACCACGATAGGGTTCCCCTTGTCCTCACCTTTCACCCCACCAGCCTCCACATTCAACGGATCATCCTCCGGCATTTCCGCTACCTCCAAAGTGATCCCACCACCAAACGTATCTTCCCCTCCCCTCCCCTTTCAGCATTCCGCAGGGACCGCTCTCTCCGAGACACCCTTGTCCACTCCTCTATCACCCCAAACAGCCCTTCCCCTTCGCCTGGCACCTTCCCGTGCAAGCGGAGGAGGTGTAACACCTGCCCCTATACCTCCCCCCTCCCCACTGTCCAGGGCCCCAAACACCCCTTCCAGGTGAAACAGCGATTTACTTGTACTTCTCGCAATCTAGTATACTGTATTCGCTGCTCACGATGCGGTCTCCTCTACATTGGGGAGACCAAACGCAGATTGGGTGACCGCTTTGCGGAACACCTCCGTTCAGTCCGTAAGGGTGACCCCGAGCTTCCGGTCGCCTGTCATTTCAATTCACCGCTCCATTCCCACTCGGACCTCACCGTCCTTGGCCTCTTGTATTGTTCCACGGAAGCTCAACGTAAACTCGAGGAACAGCACCTCATCTTCCGATTAGGCACTCTGCAGCCTTCCGGTCTCAATATCGAGTTCAACAATTTCAGATCATAACCTCGGCCCCTATTTCATTTTTACTTATATTTTTCCACTCCTTTCCTCCCCCCCCTTTCCTTTTGTTTCTCTCTCACACCTGGCAGCTATCTTTTGCCCTGCCAGTACACTTTACACCTAATCCCAGCCTATTACCATCTCGTCTAGCTTCTAATCTCTTTTACTTCTTTTGGTTCTTTTATTCTTTTGTCCGATCGCAGCCCTGCCTTCGATCTAGTTCCTTTTCTCTCCAGTTTTGAAGAAGGGTCAAACCCGAAACGTCAACTCAAATTTCTCTCCACGGATGTTGCCTGACCTGCTGAGTTTTTCCAGCATTTTCTGTTGTTATACTGTAGAAGCCTAACTGGTCTTACTCTTTTATTCTGTCCCTAACCTATTTCAGGGATAAATATCTTTTGCATCTTAAAAACTATCCCTTTGAAACTATTATACTTTCCATCCACATTGCTTCTTTCCAATATCACTTATCATTTTACCAATCCCATGCATTCTCTCATACCTTTAAAATCAGCTGGTACATCAATATGCTATGCCACAGGGGTATACCAATGTGTTATAGTACACTGGATACATCAATGTGCTAACCACTGAGGTGCTGGATCTTTAGACATACAATGAAGGGGTGTTAATTGCAGCAGATCAGACTGGTCCAAAATGTTGCATGAAACTAGACCTGCACAAATAACAAGGCTGCATTGCAGCAAAAGAACTGACACCCCAAGAAAGCATAGGCAGCAAGGGATTGCTCAAAACCAGGCTTTACTGCACATTGCTCACAAGTAACTGCACTCCGGAAGGATCTGTTGTGCATAGAAAAGCAACCTTCCACCTGCAAAATGCCATTTGGATAATCAAACAATCCCCAAAGCATTTGTTTAAATGAGACTCCACCTCGTTTCATTTTTCACAAGTCAACATCTCATTTATTTTAACAGTTTTAACTATGTTTCGTGGTGAAGTTAGCAGCCTCTCGTACAGCAATGCTTGTAGTAGTGCAGAAAGACAAGAAGCAGATGGCTCCTTAAAATCCTTCCGGGTCAACCTCATTTTATGGTCTTGCACCTCAAACGACCGAGCCCCTGAGCGTATACTTGATGGAGATTTTTGAAATATATACGTATATACTGGTAGTTACATCACCAAATGTGCTATATCTATCTTGTAAATAAGATGACATAAGTCATACTCTGAACTGAATTCCTGTTCATTCTGGAATATCATTTGCCTACTCGGGTTTTCATTTTCTCCCTCACCGGTTCTGCGATGACTGTTAGCACAGCACGAATCTGCTGATGGTACATCACTGATTTTGTTACCGGATGCAGCCAACATTGGTTACTGTGCATGCAGCAACCCACATGTCCACTTTTCCAATTAAAGAGAGCACTTTATTTGTTCCAATTCTTATTGTGAAGTATATAGCTGATAGTATTGGCAGGGTCTGATTCTGAATGCCAAGCGGTGCTGTTTTGAATTTAACCAGTGAATATTAATGCAGATTTTTGGCAATGCATCCTGAAGCAATTAGTTGGATTGCTGAAACCCAGTGAGAAGGGGGAAGGGAGGTGATTTTGTCTGACCTTTAGCAAAGTAATACCAGCCACAGATCAATCGGTGCCCAGCATGACTTCCAGATTATTTTGTAGGTGCTCGGAAATAGAGTTACTGTTGACATTGGATTAAATCTCCTGAACTCTGACAATCAAACTGCTGAAAGTGTAGCTTAAAATTTCACCCAATGCAAGGTATAAAATGAAAAATGCACTAGCTTTTAACCTGTTGCACAGCACACGGGCTGATGAAAGCTCCTCAATCACCCCATTTACATCAGTACCTAGAGTTATAATTCTGCAGTTAACATGGTCTGCTGGTACATACACAGCTCACTCAATGCTCCATATTACAGCAAGGCAGCTCCAGTAAGAAGTTAACCACCGTCACACCCATTTCACATCAAAGCTTGCAAATGCTAACCTGGGGACCTCACATCCCTCCAATTCCACCTCAGGGGCATCAGAATTACTTGGAAAACTCACAGGCCATTACCAGAGTGCAGCATGTTGTACTAGCCTGACTCTGGCCTCATTCAAACACCAGCCGGTTGTCTCACCAGCCTGACTCCAGAGTGACAGCTTTCACACTAATTTGCTGCAAAGTTGAATTCAGACTAGAAATAACAACAGAAAATGCTGGGAAAACTCAGCAGGCCAGGCAACATCCGTGGAGAGAAATTAGAGTCGACGTTTCGGGTCTAACCCTTTTTCAAAACTGGAAAGGAAATGAAATAGATCGAAGGCAGGGCTGGGAGAGAACAAAAGAAGTGAAGAGACATTTCTTCTGTTCTATCGCAGCCCTGCCTTTCGATCTATTTCATTTCCTTTCCAGTTTTGAAAAAGGGTTTCGACCCGAAACGTCGACTCTAATTTCTCTCCACGGATGTTGCCTGGCCTGCTGAGTTTTTCCAGCATTTTCTGTTGTTATTTCGGATTTCCAGCATCTGCAGTATTTTGCTATCGTACTTGAATTCAAACTAGATTCACTCTGGGATAAGCAATATTCAGACCTCTTAAGTTAAAGCTACAGCCTTTACTGACCTTTGAACTTGGACATCCTCAATAAGTGAGTTATGTCAAATCCCCGCCGAGCCGGAACGATGAAATGGCTTACAGCAACAACAACTTGTATTTATATAGCACCTTTAACGCAGTAAAACACCCCAAGGCGCTTCACAGAAGTATTTTAAGACAACAAATTTGACATCGATCCACATAAGGATAAATTAGGGCAGGTGACTAAAAGCTTGGTCAATGAGGTAGGTTTTAAGGAGCGTCTTAAAGGAGGAAAAAGAGGTAGCGAGGCGGAGAGGTTTAGGCAGGGAATTCCAGAGCTTAGGGCCGAGGCAACAGAAAGCACGGCCATCAATGGTTGAGCGATTATAATCATGGATGCTCAAGAGGGCAGAATTAGAGGAGCACAGATATCTCGGGGGGGGGGGGTTGTGGGGCTGAAGGAGATTAGAGAGATAGGGAGGGGGCGAGGCCATGGAGGGATTTGAAAACAAGGATGAGAATTTTGAAATTGAGGCGCTGCTTAACCGGGAGCCAATGTAGGTCAGTGAGCACAGGGGGTGATGGGCGAATGGGACTTGGTGCGAGTTAGGACACGGGCAGCCGAGTTTTGGATGACCTCAAGTTTACATAGGGTGGAATGTGGGAGGCCAGACAGGAGTGTGTTGGAATAGGCTTATTGTAATGGAACACTGCATTTTGGAGCAGGAGAGGAGAACGCAGTAGGGAGAGCTGCTCTTTCCCATAATTTGCCTCCTGTCAAATGATATGTAATAACAGTTTGAAGTGTGGCTGTTGGAAGGTTGTAGTCCCGGCGGTCATGCCCTCCCTGCCTTTCTTGGCTGTAATGGGTGTGAAAAAGCAGGAAAGGGGCACGTGGTGAGTGAAAGTTGATACCACAGGCGAGAATTTCAAATTTCTAGTTACAGAATTGTTTTTCTGCACGCCAATGAACAATGCCAGCTTGGCTCAGATGTTACCGCTCTTATCTCTGAGCCAGAAAGTTATGAGTACAAGACCCCATACAGAGTTGAGCATATAATTTTGGTGCAGCAATGACAGAGCGCTGCATTGTTGGGGGGTTTTCAGGGGAAACATTAAACTGAGGCCCCGTCCATCTTTCTCATCAGATGGATGTGAACTATTGTAAGATTATCATGGATTAGTTGGTTTCTAGAATACTTGTTTTAATATCTTATAATCATTAATATCTTATAATCATCAGTACTTTATAATCATCAGTAATGGATTTATAATCATGTGTAAGAATTAAATGTAGAAATCTGTAATCATCAATTGTATGCAAAGATTATATATGATTACATAGGATATACAGCACAGAAACAGGCCATTTGGCCCAACCAGTCCAAGTATGTAACCCTTTTGCTTATAATTAAAATGTCTGAGTAAGCTGTAATCCAGACAGCCTAGGGTGAGAAAGAGGACTACTATAGGGAAACTGGGGTGAAAGTTAGATATTAGCCAACAGTAAAGATGAGGCATAGAGTGCAGCTAGCTGTGGGATCCAAGGTCAGATGTAGCTGCATCTGTGTTGGAATGTTATGATGTCTAACAGTGTTAAAAACAGGACCAGCAAGGGCACGCATCTCTACACTATGGAGACATGCTCTTTTGTGTTGCCATAACTACCCCAGATGCGAGTCTTGATGGTCAAAAACAGATGATGTCAGGATGTCATAAGGCAAGAACCTGCGTGAGCCAAGGTGCTGCAGACATGGCATCTTTATGATTGGATTTTGCGTTTTGAGTGTAATCCAGTGATTGGGTCAGTAAGTCTCCATAGGTTTTGAATGAGTGTAAGGGTATAGGAAGGGGCTCTCAACAGCCACAAAGAAAAGAGTATAAGATTTCAGGAAGAATCAAGGAGACACCGGGAGACAAAGAGAGACAAGAGACACAGGGCGTAGCTTACTCATGGTTGGGCTTCTACCCAGAGGATAACGGGGTAATACAAGTCTCAATTGTTCTCTGTAAACTGCTGCTCGAATACTGTAATGCATCAAGTCTTGCTTGTGCTGAATAAAGTTAAACCACTGTCCCCAACATGGGTCAACCTCAAATCATTTGGAACCAGGGTCCCTCTGGGATCTTATAAATTGGTGAGCCAGCCAGGAGATTGATTGACAGGTGATTCTTTTTTAAACTATTCGGTGCAGGCAAGATCCTCGGACTGGCATGGTTGGTGTGACCTAGTCATTTAAGGAAAGAAAATACTTGAGGTGTGTAGGACACTGTGACCTACCAGTAGTAACAGCAACAAGTTAGTAAAAATAGCGGGCATGACAGAAGTGGAGCAGGCCACGGATAAAGAGTTCGGAAAATTAAGTGTAACTATTTTAGTATCGTTTCTGCCGAATCTGGAAGGAGACTCATTATCAGAGGGCAACAGAGTGAGTCCCGAGCCAGGTGTCTCTGGGAAAGGTCAAATTAGACAAAGGGAAATGCCGGTTAGGCTCCGCAACCCATTTCTGCGCAGCACGGTGAAGTAAGAGAGGGGAAACATTTAGAAGCACAGAGAATAAGAGAAGGGGAATATTTGGAAATGCAGAAAATAATAGAGCGGGGAAAAGAATTCCAACAGCTAGAAAGCAGGAATCTGGGAACTCAGCAAATGAAGGGAAAAAACGGAGTTCGCGAACCAAAACAAGCTGCTGAGATGACAGTTCAAAAAGGTGTGAAAAAAGGAACTTAAAGTTGAAACCAGCATTGAAGCTGATGGTTTATGCTGCCAACTCTTGTGCAGAGAAAAATGAAACATGAGAATTACTGAGTGAAAGGAGATTTAAAGGACGCTGGAATTTCAGTTTGCGTGAAGGTGTGTGTTAAAGTGTCAAAGTTTTCCGGACTATGAATGTTTAAGGAGTTACAGCATTTCTTTTGTCTGAAAGTCTGTCTTTAAAACAAAGTGTCTGTTATGTTTGTTTTAGCTTCACCCACTGTTCTGTACACAGTGCTAAAAGCCATTCAACTCTTTGTAGTCTTGTCCTTCATGTTGAAAGTATTAAATATTTTTAATTAATTAATGTCTTTCCTACAGACGTGTGCTGTTTTAAGTTTGTTAATTGATTTACTTATGTATACACGTGTATTATTTGTGAGGAACTTGAGCCATATCTTTGGTTTTTGAACTGATTAAACTGTGTGAACAGGCTCGCGACCTGGGAATATCACGTATAAATTTGGCACTTTGAGTTCATAACCCATTACAGGGATCAATATTTCTAAGTTGCATGAATGTGGTTGATTGAGTATGTTCATTTCAATTTAAGATTGTGCACCTAGGAGTGGGGAAAACTTTGTGATTTCCATTTTAATTAAAGACACCGGTGTGGATTTATTTTAACTGGGACAGCTTATGCAAGATTTAACCTTGGAATCGCGGTTGCTATGATGCCTGGTACTTAGTTTGAAATTTCCAAAGCACTTTGATTTGATTTATTTAAACGTGAAAACTAATTTTTTCCCAGTTATATTCAGTATTTTTACAGTCATTTGGAGAGGCATCTGAAGAAAAAAAAAAGATGGCATAATCTATTGGGTTTCCGTAAGCATGTGCTGTTTTGTTTTATTTTATCTGTTCTGTATTGTGTTTAGTTAATAAAATATTGGTCCAAATTAAATCGGAATTATTGAGGTTAACCTATTCAATTGTGAAAACCCAACTTTCATTGCGGCCACAGTGAGATTCTGGTTACTATTTTAAATTGTGTGAAGGTTTCTAATTCTGGATGTTAGACTTTCACATTGGCAGTTTTGAATTTCTTAAATGTTTAATGATTTGAATTGGAATTTTAGGACATTTGAGATGATTCTGCTTGTTAACCATCTTGGTTGTACTGGAAACTCTTTAAAAAAAATACTAAAAAGTTTTAAAACAATTGGGCCGAGAAATTCAGTGGGCTGCGCCACCCGTTAGCGCCTTAAGAGGGCGCTAAGTGGGTCGGAAGCCACTGGCCACGCCTCCCGCTAAATTCAGCGGGACACTAATTGCGGTGCTAGCCGTTAGCGCTGCGCCGCTACCGATGACGTCATCGGTGTGCGCAGCACCCCGCTAACACCCCGATTGCGATATTTAGATGTGACCGGTTCAGGGGGGCCTACCTGCGGTGGTAGAGGCGCTAATTAAAGGAGAGGTGCGGGGATGCCATTTTTTTTACTGACCGCGTGCCAGCACCTCTCCGCGCTGCCGTCCCCGGCCTCCTGAGCCCCCTGCCCCCGCAGAGTGCCGACTGCGTTCCAAGAGCCCGGCACTTCTCCTCGGTGCCGGGCTCTTTTGCCGGCACTCGCGATCCTCGATCCCGCTGCACAAGGCCCCTCCCCTTTAAGAAGGGGAGGAAGGCCTGCAGTACCGCAGCACGCCGTGCTGCAGCGTGTGGCGCTGCGGCATGTTGCGCAGCGATATTCAGCTGCAGCGCCCCAAGAGGGATGCGGGGCGCCCTGGCGAGGCTGGCGCCCTAAACAGGGCTATAGTGAATTTCTAGGCCTTGGAGTTTAATCTAAAATGTTGTCTTCCCTGATAAGAATTTTTTTTAAGTTAATAATGATGTTACTACTGATTTCTGCTGTTGTTTTCATAGATTTTTAATTCCTAAGAATGTTTTGAAGGTACAAAGACTTGGAAAAAGTTAATTGGCGCTTGGTTCTTTTTCGATCGGGAAAGTCTTTAAAAATTTACATCAAGTGACTCTATTGCATGCGTCTGACAATATTTTGCTCCACCTTATAAACCTACAAAGGAGTTAACCTTTCTGCAAACAGCTGGGTTTTTTAATTCACCACACAACAACTTTTACATTGCTGAATTAAATTTATATATATTGGACATTATTAAATTTAAGTTTCTTATTTTCCTATGGTGACAGAAGGAAATTAAGATTTGACACAAATTAACCTTGGGCTCTTAAGCAGAGCCACAGTGAATGCTCTGTTTTCTTTTCTTTTAACTAGATGACCATGACTTTCAGACCGCATGAATATTGATGGTGTAGCAAGAGATCCAGCAGTTTTAAGAATTTAAGAATTTTTCTGCAGACATCAAAAATCACAGCATGGTGGCGTTTTGGACTAAAGGCTATGGGGGAAAAATTTGGTTGGTTAGCACCTCCCGTTAGCACCTCCGGGGGCGCTAACAGGGCGCTAGGAACTTAGCGCCCGAGTGCAGCGATTTTAGCACCACTCGCAAAATTGACCAGTCGTTTTGCGGCGACACTAAACACTACCGCCACGATCTCCTGCACCCGCAGATCGTGATATCAGTCAAGCGTGCAACGCCCCGGTAGCGCCCCAGACTGGATATCGAGTCGCACCCCCTGCCTTAGCGCCTGCTGCTAGGAATGACAGGTAGAGGGGAATGTTTTCAAGTCAGGAAGGGGCTGGGGGTGCACTATTTAAAGGCGGGCGCTTCCGCCTTTTGTAATCGTCATAATTTTTGGTTTTAACGCAGTCCTAAGGAGTTTTGGCCCTCAGCACCACTTTTGAGGTTCCTAAGCGCTGAGCTCTTTCCCTGGGCCTATCCATTAGTGCTTTAGAGGTCTCTCCAGGCCGAGATTCAAGGCTGCAATGAGCAGAATGTGGCTGGCCAGCAAGATATCCCCTCCCCTTTAAGAACTGGATGGCGTCAGTCTGTCTGGCTTCCATGGTAACTGGCATCGCCTGAGCTTCGGTAGTGTTCTGAGGTAGCGCCTCGCTCCCTGATGTTTGCGGCTTGAGAAATAACAACAGAAAATGCTGGAAAAACTCAGCAGGCCAGGCAACATCCGTGGAGAGAAAATAGAGTCAACGTTTCGGGTCTAACCTTTTTCAAACTGGAAAGGAAATAAAATAAATCGAAGGCAGGGCTGCGATAGAACAAAAGAAGTAAAAGAGACATTAAGAGGTATTCAAAACCAGACGAGATGGTAATAGGACAGTGGAGACAAAAGACAGCTGAGATTAGGTGTGAAGTGTACTGGCAGAAAGAGAGACACTGCCCTGTGGGAGAAAAAAAAAGGAAAGGGGGGGGGAAGGGAAGATGCAAAACAAAGGGGTGGAACAAAAATATAAGTAAAAATGTAATAGGGGCCGAGGTTATGATCTGAAATTGTTGAACTCAATATTGAGTCTGGAAGGCCGTAAACCCGAGGAACAGCACCTCATCTTCCGATTAGGCACTTTGCAGCCTTCTGGACTCAATATTGAGTTCAACAATTTCAGATCATAACCTCGGCCCCTATTACATTTTTACTTATATTTTTTTTCCACCCCTTTGTTTTGGGTTTTCCCTTCCCACCCCCTTTCCTTTTTTGTTCCTCCCACATGGCAGCTGTCTCTCTTTCTGCCAGTACACTTCACACCTAATCTTGTTGTCTTTTGTCTCCACTGTCCTATTACCATCTCGTCTGGTTTTGAATACCTCTTAATGTCTCTTTTACTTCTTTTGTTCTATCGCAGCCCTGCCTTCGATTTATTTTATTTCCTTTCCAGTTTGAAAAAGGGTTAGACCCGAAACGTCGACTCTAATTTCCCTCCACGGATGTTGCCTGGCCTGCTGAGGTTTTCCAGCATTTTCTGTTGTTATTTTGGATTTCCAGCATCTGCAGTATTTTGCTATCATATTTGCGCCTCGAGAGTTGTGTAGCGCCTGATTTAGCGCTCAAATCACCTCCAGGGGCGATAGAGGTGAATTTTGCAGTCGGAGGCGATAATTAGCGCCGGGCGCTAAACTTTGCACCCGGCCGATATTAGCGCCCCAAAATGGGCTATACCCAATTTTTCCCCCTATGCCTTTCAAAAATCTGGATTCTTATACTATCCTGTGGCATTTTCTTTTGAGGAGGACCAGGAAGTTCTCGTGGTGTACTAGCCAACATTCCTCCCTCACCCAGCACTATCAAAACAGATTAACTGGTCGTTCATTTAATTGCTGTTTCTGGGATCTTACTGTATGAAACTTGGCTGTTGTGTATGCTTACAAAACAACAGTGACTGCACTTCAAAATGTAATTCATCAGCTGCGAAATGCTTTGGGACATCCTGAGGATGTGAAAGGTGCAAGTTCTATTTTTTCTTTTCCAACATTCCAACAATATATTATAAAAGATCTGCACAATGGGATTTAAACCCAATAAAGTAACATACTTGAATTTCAACAGTGACACTTTTACGATAGTGAGTTTGTTCAGCTCACACTTGCCCAAATAAACCAAGCATCTTTATAAATTAGCATTCCAGAGGTAGCCTTCTCTCCATTCAATGGGATTCACTTCTTGATGCAGATTCCTTATTGAACTTACAAGAACGACTGCGTTGTACAAAAATGTATATTATGCAAAATAACTACCAAAAATCAAGAAGTATCTTGATTTGGTGTGTGAAGCCAGATATTGCCTCATAAATGCCAATGTGTGTCTTACCTCATGTAGGCACACAAAATCTGCTGAAATACAAGTGCTTTCACGAATAATGATTTCAAAATTCAAAAGGCTGAGAGTGGAGTTGGGGGAATAGGTATCAGTACAGAGGCAGCACTGAATTCTGTCACTGTCAGGAGGGAGTTAAACGCTTCAATCCTTTCATATCCAATATGTGATATCCGAGTGGTAAGGTCAGAAACTGAGAGAAGCGAGATATTAGGAACAAAACCCAACTGTTTATTTACACGGTGTAGACGAGAGACATAGCTCTTACAAGCTGGAGGCAAGGCACATTTCTTACTGCACGAGCCAAGATGGAGGATGAACCTCTGAGTCATACCCATAGTGCAATGCCACATTACCGTATAAACTGGTGTACCAGGACATTGAATACATGACCCATTACCTTAAATACTGGTGAATGTGAACCCTTAATATTTGGCTCCATCTGGTGGATAACTTAAACATTACATCCCAGATTACTATATCCCTCCCCTCTTAAGTTGAACATTAATTTCTTAACAACATTCTTAAAAAGTCCCATAAGGAAACTCCTTTAACGATAGTCCATACTGAACGAATCTAGCAGGTCGTTATCAATCTCTCTGGTGGCTTGTGAGTCCTTGGTGAACGTCTTACAGTCAAGCCCCTGCTTGGTTGTGGTAGAGCCACCTGCTGCTCCTGAGCAGTACTCAGAGTATCTGACTCTGCTACAATGGTTTCCTCTTGTCGAAGAGGTCCAGGTGGAACTGGCTCTGTTCGTGGTGGTGGTACCACCGATGCATTTGGATAACTGGGGGCCAACTTGTCCTCCGACATCTCCGCTGGAACCTTCAGTTCGATTTCCCCTTGTCTGGTCAGTATCTGATCTACATGTCTGCGTACTACCTGACCAGTTCCCACCATGACCGTATATGATATTGGACCGGTCATTGAATCTATGATGCCAGGAATCCATTTTGGACCATAACTGAAATTCCTGGTAAGGACCGCATCTTCTTCTCCAAAACTGTGGCTCTTTGTCCTTCTGTCATGGTTCTCCTTTTGTTTGATTTGTTGGTTTTCCACCTTCCTTTTTAGATCTGGGTGAACCAGGTCAAGAGTGGAGCGTAGTCGACGTCCTAACAACAGCTCAGCAGGAGAGAGTCCTGTGGTAGATTGAGGTGTTATTCTGCAGCTGAACAGAACTCGTGACACCTTGGCTGCCAAACTCCCTTCCGCACTTTTTTTCATCATCTCCTTAAATGTTTGTACGGCTCTCTCTGCAAGTCCATTTGAAGATGGATGATGTGGAGCTGAGGTCACGTGCACTATGCCATTGTTTCTCATGAACTCTTGTTTCGGTACTCACAAAACACGTGGCATTGTCACTTACTACGATCTCCGGTAGCCCTTGATTACTAAAACTCCTACGCAGGCAGTCTATAGTAACAGTAGATGAAGTCGAATTTACAGGATAAACATCCATCCATTTGGAATGGATATCAATGATTATGAGGAACATCTTTCCCATGAATGGACCCGCATAATCTACATGTAATCTTCTCCATGGTTTATCCGGCCACTCCCAGGGGTGGAGAGGAGCCTCTGCTGGTGCCTTCCTGTGTACTTGACAAGTGCTGCATGTCTTGACTAGATTTTCTATCTCCTCATCTAGCTTTGGCCACCACAAGTAACTCCTTGCCAAGGCTTTCATACGTGAAACTCCAGGATGACACTGATGTAGTTGCCCTAGGATAGACTGTCGTGCTGGCTGTGGAATAATCACTCGTGCTCCCCACAACGCGCAACCATCCTGCACACCCAGCTCTGTCTTCCTGACACTGTAAGATATGAAATCAGTCCCTTCCGGATGCTGTGGCCAACCCCTCATCACATATTTTCAGACTCTAGACAGTACTGGATCTTTATCGGTCCATGTCCTTACTTGTTCTGCGGTCACAATTGCCGTGTCCGTGTCCTCCAACATCAAAACTCTGTCCTCTGGAGCTGCACGGATAAGTGTACCTGGCAGTGGAAGACGGCTCAAGGCATCTGCGTTCCCATGGTACTTGCCCGCCTTGTAAACGATGACATACTCATATGCCCTCAACGTCACTGCCCACCTCTGGATCCGGGGTGACACCATCTGTGGTACTGCTTTCATTTCATTAAAAAGAGATAGAAGAGGTTTATGATCGGTGCATATGGTGAATTTCCTGCCATATATGTACTTGTGAAACCTCTGTAACCCAAACATTACTGCTAACCCCTCTTTATCTAACTGGGAATAGTTTTTTTCCGCCGGTGTCAGAGTTCGAGACCTAAACCCTATTGGTCTTTCTGTTCCATCTTCCAAGCTGTGTGAACGAACCGCCCCCACCCCGTAAGGTGAAGCATCACAAGAGAGAATGATGTCTTTCTCTGCATTGTAGTGAACCAGCACATCCGAGGACAGCATCAGTTTCTTGGACTGTTCAAATGAAACCCTCTGTTCCTCTTCCCACTGCCACTGTGTCTCCTTACGCAGAAGTTTGTGAAGAGGTGCTAACACTGTTGCCAAGTTTGGTAAAAATCTGTTATAATAGTTTAGCAGTCCCAGGTAAGCTTATAACTCAGTCACATTGGTAGGAGCTGGGGCCTCCTGCAGTGCTTGTACCTTCTCCTTGATTGGATGGAGCCCGGTGGCGTCCACTCTGTGTCCCAGGAACACGGCCTCATTCCCCAGGAAAGTGCAGTTACTCCTCTTGAGCCGTAACCCAGCCTTATCCAATCTTTGTAGTACTTCTCTCAGAGTGCTCAGATGCTCCTGGTCGGTTCTTCCCGTCACCAGAATGTCATCCAGATAGATTGAAACATGTGGGATCCCTTGTAGTACACCCTCGATAGTTCTCTGGAAAATAGCTGGACTAGATGAGACACTGAATGGTAAGCGGTTATAGGTAAACAAACCCTTGTGTGTATTTATGGTTACATACTTCTTGGATTCCTCATCTAGTGTAATCTGCAAGTATGCATGACTCATATCCAGCTTCGTGAATTTCTTCCCTCCAGCCAGGTTTGCAAAAAGATCCTCTGTTTTGGGAATAGGATACTGTTCTAGTTTAGACACCCTGGCCTAGAAATTCAGTTGCTTGCGCCAGCCGGTAGCGCCTTAGGAGGAGGAGATGTTGGGCGATAGGCGGCTAGCGGCCGGGCGCAGCGCGATCTGCGCCTCTCCCCAACTTCACTAGAGATTTAGCGTCGGCGCAAAGTCTTTGCGCGCGCTCAGCTGCGCGTGCAGATCCTGACGTCATTTCATCCTGCAACGCCCTTTGTGCGCCCCAAACCAGAACTTCAGTGGCGCCGCCCTTCTTTGCGCCTGGCGCCCCCAGCGACTGGTAGAGGGGAACGGTTCCCAGTCGCTGCGGGGTGCGGGGGGCGCTATTTAAAGGGGACTCCTCCTGCATTATAAGTGACAGCCATTTTGTGCCAATCCTTCTGTGTGAGAGACAAAGGCAGAGAGCTTTTTGCTTTGACTCAGCGCTCGCACAGGTACTTCTGGCTTCAGGCCAGAGCTTTGCACTTGGATTTCACTTTCAGTGCCATAGCCTTGAGTCGCCACATATACTGTAATGGGGGCTACAATGGGTGGAAACGTTGGCTTTCTGCATTGCATTCAAAGGGATCAGAGACGCCGTGAGAGAGTGCCAGTCATGACCAGACGGAGAAGGGCCAACAGGTGTCGGCACAGGAGGCCTTACCCACCCAGGGTATACCGCCAGCAGTTCTCATATCTGAACATGTCTGAGGAGCAGTGTGTTCGGAGGCTGCGATTCAGAAGGGAGGTGGTCACTGAGATCTGCCACCTGCTTCGCAGAGATCTGCAGCCACAGCTGAGGAACAGGACGTCTCTGTTGGTGGCAGTGAAGGTGACGGTGGCTCTCAACTTCTATGCCACCGGCTCCTTCCAATCCGCTACTGGGGACATTGCCAACATCTCCCAGTTCGCGGTACATTGCTGCATCCGACAGGTGAACAATGCCCTTTTCAGAAGGAGACGTCAGTACATCTCCTTCCCCATGACCCTGGACAAGCAGCAAGAGTGTACAATGGGATTTGGAAGAATAGCGGGCTTCCCCATGGTCCAGGGCGTAGAACTGATGAACCAGCATTGGTCAGGCCTTGCTTCAGGGCTGCAATGCGCAGGGCATGGCAGCCAGACAAGTCCACCCTGCCCCTTTAAGAGCTGACCAGCGCCAGAGTGTCTGCCGTCAATCAGCAACTCGCCGCACCTGCGCTGCGCCCGCCCTCGGGGGTATCGCCCCAGACCGCCGGCTTAGCACCTAATGATAGTCATGCATCACCTGTTTTAGCGCAGCAGCAACCTCTTGGGGCGATGCGACTGAATATCGGCGAAGGTGGCGCGAACTTGCGCCGGGCGCAAACTTTAGCGGCCGCCCGACTGTAGCGCCCCGAACGTGGCTATACTGAATTTCTAGGCCCCTATTTACTGTCAATTTATAATCTCCACAGAGTCTTACCGAATTGTCCGGTTTTAAAACAGGTACAATAGGAGCTGCCCATTCTGAACATTTCACGGGTTCCAGTATGTTCTCCCTCAAAAGACACTCAAGCTCAACCTCTACCTTCAGTTTCATGGCATACGGCACAGGTCGTTGTTTAAAAAACCTTGGCAGTGCCTCCTTGTCTACATAAATCTTAGCTGGGGGGCCATTAAATGTGCCAAGTTCTTCCTTGAACACGTTCTCATGTTCAATCAACACTTCTTGCAAAGACAACTGTTTGCCTCCCTCTATTTGATTTATTGCTCCCCAATCTAATTTAAGTTCTTGTATCCAGCCCCGACCTAACAGGTTTGGTCCGGAACCCGATACTACAACTACAGGTAGCTGTTTCACGGTGTCCCTGTGTTGCACAGTTACAGTAGCTGTACCCAATGTCGCCATTCGTTCACCGGTATAGGTTTTAAGCTGCATAGAGCAAGACTTTAACTCTGGAACTTTTGCACGGTTCCACAACTTTGAGTACTCCTCCCTGTTCATTATGGTTACACCGCATCCTGTATCCACTTCAAAGTTGACCTCAGAGTCATTTACTGTCAGTTGCAAAGTGATAGGATCCACTTTTGGAATGTTCTCTACCATACTATGCATTATGAACATGTCGTCTTCTTTCTCAGCTTCTCTGCTGATGTGATGTGCTCCCTGTTTTTTCACTTCTCTTCCTAGGTTTTGCTTTCCTCCCCCTTTTGGTTTATATTCCTCCACGATTGCTTTTGCCCTGCATGCACGTTTTATGTGCCCTTTTTTCCCACACTTGTGGCACTTTTCCTCCAGAAACCTGCATTCCCTTGCCAGATGATCGCCATTGCATCTATAACATGCCTTTACATGCTCACGTGGTTTCTGACGCATGTTTAACTTGTGCACAATAACCTGACCTGCAACTTGCTTTGTAGTAGCCCAGTCTGAACCTTGTATTTCTTTTACATCTCGGTTCGCTGTCTCTATGGCTTGAGCAAGTTCCAACGCTTTTTCATACGTAAGCCCAGTCTCGGACAATAATCTCCGCTGCATTCGATCATCCATTATCCTGCAAACTAGCCTATCTCTCAGCATGTCTTTCAGGTTGTTGCCATAATTGCAATCGTGTGCCAATTTTCGCAACACCGCTACATAATCCAATACAGTCTCTCCCGGTTTTCTGTTCCGTGAATTAAATTTGAAACGCTGTACAATCTCACTTGGTCTGGGATTGAAATGGTCCTTTAGCAAGGCCACTAAGTTAGCAAATGATCTGTCTCCAGGCTTTGCAGGACTGCATAAGTTTCTCATTAAACTATACGTCTGACTTCCCACGGAAGTTAGCAAAATAGCTCTCCTTTTTCCAACATCAATTATATCATTTGCTTCAAAGAAATGCATCAACACCTCGCAGTATTCATCCCAGGTCTGCGTCTGAACATCAAAAGCAGAGATCCTTCCTACCGTAGCAGCCATGATCCGTTATTCAGTGTTCCTGTTCTTTTTTTTCTTTGTCAAATTGTGATCTGTTTATCCTCATCGCCAATATGTGATATCCAAGTGGTAAGGTCAGAAACTGAGAGAAGCGAGATATTAGGAACAAAACCCAACTGTTTATTTACACGGTGTAGCCGAGAGACATAGCTCTTACAAGCTGGAGGCAAGGCACATTTCTTATTGCACGAGCCAAGATGGAGGATGAACCTCTGAGTCATACCCATAATGCAATGCCACATTACCGTATAAACTGGTGTACCAGGACATTGAATACATGACCCATTACCTTAAATACTGGTGAATGTGAACCCTTAATATTTGGCTCCATCTGGTGGATAACTTAAACATTACATCCCAGATTACTATACAATATGATCTGAAAGATATAACACTAAACTTATAAATTCAAGTTATGAATGGGTGGGATGGCTGTCGGTGTAGGGACTGGGTGCTAGGGTTTGGATGATCAGCCATGATCTCGTTGAATGGCGGAGCAGGCTCGAAGGGCCGAATGGCCTACTCCTGCTCCTATCTTCTGTGTTTCTATGTTATGTTTCTATGTTTCTATGAATACAGAATAATATGGGAAGTTTCAAGTCTTTCTACATATTATATTTTCTCATACCAGACAGCAACCTAGTGAATCCACACTGTACCCTTTCAATTGCCTTAACATCCTTCCTACAGTGTGGAGCCTAAAGCTGCACCTAGTACTCGAACTGTGGTCTTACTAAGGTTTTAAATAGACTTACCATTACACCTCGGCTTTTATATTCTATACCACTTGCCAGAAAACCCAGTATTCCGTTAGCTGTTTTATGGCCTTATCCATTTGATGGGCTGCTTTAAATGCCTTGTGAATCCGAACTCCCAAATCCCTCTGCTCTTCCAGCCTTTTCCCATTCAAACTATAATTATTGATTTTTACCAAATCATTGCAACTAAGGAATCTTAAAGTTAAAAATTTCAAACAAACAACCTATCTTTTGGATGAGGAGACTTTAACCAAGGCCCCATCTGTCTGTTCAGCGAGACACAAAAGATCTCATGGCACTTTAGTGAATAAGAGGAGGGAAGTTCTCTTGATGTCTTGATCAACATTAATCCCTTAACCAACATGAACAAAACAGATTATCTCATTTGTAAGTTGTGGGACCTTGGTGTGCAGAAATTGGCTTCTTTGTTTGCCTATGAAAGAGCAGTGACTACATTTCAGAAGTCATTCATTGGCTGTGAAGTGCCTTGGGGCGCCCTGAGGATGTGAAAAGCGGTAGATAAAGGTAAGTTCGTTCTTTCTTTCTTAGTGCACACAGTTTCAATTACCTTAGCATTGGTTCATGAGCTGGAACCAGAACACAGATACCACAGCAGTCTGAAAGTCTTTT